>NC_137463.1:71498005-71721372 GCF_964235325.1 Thermobia domestica | reverse complement strand
TCATTATAAAGAAAGGTGGTAAAAATAATACTGTATTGTACTACAATGGGTATGCAGAAGTTTTCCTGGAAATAGCTATTTACGGTATATTGGAGACTATTATTATTATTATTATTATTATTATTATTATTATTATTATTATTATTATTATTATTATTATTATTATTATTATTATTATTATTATTGAAGATATCAGAATTCAATGGTGTATCAGTAATCGTAAAAGTAATCACCAACGAGCGCTAAAGACCTCACTGTCCTTCCCGTGGACCCACCCTCATCTGGAATCACATCCCAATTGCCTTAAGTCTAGAATGTATTTAGTTTTTTAAAAAAGAATAATTATTACCTAATATTAGATGTCATCACATGGGCTAGCCATTCACAAGAAAGAGATCGTTTAATCACTCAAAAGTACCATTGACTTGTGTATGTCGCAGTAAATATTAATACTATACAAACAATGTAAATATAAGCTTAATTGTGGTATCGAATTATCTACTGTATATCATAAACAAAATAACGAATTATTTGTGTTAACGATAGACAGATAAGATATTTTAATTTAGTTACCGTTTGATTGCGTTTAAACTATGTTTCGGCAACATATCTCCCAGTAAGGCGTTGTACTCTGACTAAAAATATCTTACAATATAGGATTAGGAATTAATTAGAATTCTGGGTTGTCGGCATCTAAGGCCATTTAACCCGTCACGTATATGAGGGATGATATTTCTCGGTGATCACACTATCCGATGAAAGGGAAGGAAAGAAGGAATGGAAAAGGAAGAAAGTGACCTGGGACTAGCATATTAGTTACCATCCCGGCATTTGCCTGGTGTGAAGAAGGAAACGTAAGAAAAAAACTCATTCAAGATGGCTGGTCTGAAAAAGCTGTTACATTTTTGACCGAGTGTCCCCACCGGGAATCGAATCCGGGACCGGTCGCACATCTTACAATATAGTTAGGACTAAGACAATGCTTTTTAACGTCCAATGATTATGCTTCGAGACTAAGGTGAGAAGGTAATCATCATAAGCGAAATAGAGAACTGAAGAAATGGAGGAAACGGGAGAAATAATGAAATTAATGGACGTTATTTTTTTTTTTAAATAGTAGTTCAGGATGAAGATATAAACGAAAAACGGTACTGCTCGAAAATAACTTAATTTATAGTGAGGTCAGAATAATTATAATGATAATAATGATGTTTCATGTATGTATAGTAAAGAAATACATATTAGATACAAGCTTCAGAGTAATTTACTATTAGATAATATTTTTCACCCATTGACTCGCTATTCAACCCTCTTTTGTTTACACAAGTTGAACACTCACACACCGTATAATATCCATATTCTCTCTCTTCAGAGACTGCTAAGGGCGTTGTGCAAACACATTTATATATAGTAGCTCGGGCGAACATAATTGTATGTTACATTTTCGAACTTTCGAGTAAACTTGGAAAGAAGGTCGACTATTCCCATGCAATTCAATGCAATGACACATACCAAACAAGCTTTCCCTATCTTCTGCAGATACATAGATACGTTTCCGAAATTAAACTACCTACATACTCTTGTTGGGTTCAATCACAACCCATTCCACCTAATAACTCGATTTCAACGGAACTGGCGCTTAGCATTATGTTCGCCCTAGCCGCTTACATACATACATACATATATATATATATATATATATATATATATATATATATATATATATATATATATATATATATATATATTCAAACTCAATTGCAACACCCAATAATGAGTTAGGTTATCTAAAATCGATAATGTCTGCTCCCCAATTTGGTCTCATCAACTTCCCCCTTGCCCTTGCGTCTCCTACAGGACTATTATCTGGTGTTTATTTTTCCATAACGCTTTAAGGCAAAATGATAAAGAGGAAATAAATTTTATACACCGTATGCACACTTTTTTGTCTTCTCCAACAGTTGAAAAAAAAACTTCCTAAACAATACCATCACTAGCACAGGATATGTATACAGAAATTCACCGCAAGCACTCTACTAGTGTGAACGCACCAGCATAATCCTTTTATCTTCTCTACATTACGTTACTATATGTAGGTGATGGTATGAGTGTGTGTATCTGTTGAAACAACGCCCCTAATCGACACTGAGGGGAGTTAACATTCTAACACCCTCGGTTAGTTCTGAATAGCCTTGTGGAGTAGAATAAATAGGTACAGGGGTGTGATAATCACAAGCAAACTAGTTTCATTCCTCCCCAACACTTTTTTTTTTTTTTTTATTTAGACAATTAGAAACGATTTTGTTTACGATACCCACGTATTTCGTTAGGTCATTAACACATGATTTCAAAGGTTGTATTATGTTTTTTTTTTCACAATCACGAAAGTCTCTTTTTTTTCTAACACTCTCGTTTGTGTCGTAAGATTTTTGTATGAAGTTTTTCACAGCTTGTAGTTAACTAAAAATAAATAAATAAATAAATAACGTAAAAAAGTGGGGTTCTGTAAAAGAAAAAAACGAGTAATTATCGTTGTGTTGCTCTTTTGTTTCATTTACATCTCTTAAACTCCCAAATGTAACCATCAAAATAGTTCTATCATTATTAATACACTGTATAATAATGGTAAGAGAAGTATTTGAACTGAAACTTCTTTTTGAAAGATGGACATCTTTTTTACGATGTATCACCGTCCTGCGATTTTTATGGATGTCCTGTAAAATTAAATCAAAATATAGGAATATAATATTCTATTTATAATAGACAAACTTCTTAAGTCTGTAAGTAATACTAAACAGCGTGACAAACATCTTGGCGTTTGAAAGCGGCGCTCCAAGTTCCCTTTAAATGCTGCTAGCAAATGAGAGGCCAGCGGTATTGCCACGTTTGTATACACATCCACGTCTATCCCCTGCCACCTGATCGCACTGTAGTTCGTCTGCTTAGCCATAGCCACACCCCTTTAATACTCGGCAACGTCACGTCAGAGCTTGCGTTTTATTCGTTTAGCTGAAATGCCAAGATGTTTGTCACAAGCCTTAATTCCTTAATAGTTAACAACCTCTGCTCCACCACGTTTGTAATCTGCCTGCCTTTATTTGAAGATGGATAGTGCTGATGACAAGCGCGCACCTAGAATTTTTTGTTGGGAAAGGTCTAAATTTTTTCCCTGGTGGTTTAATACGTCTTCTGTGCTGCACCCGAAAAGACGATAAGTAATTGTTAATTACAGCCGCTTGTATTCTCAGAAAATCTGATACAACTAGATTATATTCTTAGATATAAGGAAAGGAAGATATAAAATCCAATTTTTTAGACTACATCAATCATTTCTCTGTTAAACAAGTAACTATACGAAATTTTTTCGTGGCGGGGAGGGAGTGTCTGGAGCCGTGAGTGCGCCTCTGGCTGATGATACCGAACGTTAACGTTCTTTGTTGTTTACAATTAAGATAAAGACCTATTAAACGTAAATACTATTGTAATTATTCATACATGTATAAGATCCGCAAGTATTTCTTCCATGTCAAAGTTCAATGTAATTGATTAATTAAGCTTCATAATCACAGAATATAAACTAGAGACAGTTGTTGCCATTTACCTTTAGGACCGTGCGATATTTAGCAAGTTTTGCAGACAATCCATAGTATATGAAGCATATACTACAGTTAACAGACAGTAACGATATTGAGATTTGAGCATCAATATCTGTCTGACCGCATGTTAAGTGTTGGGCAAATTAATTTTTTAAAAAAATATAAACAATTAGAACTTTTAATTAACTATGAATTTAACATTTAGGATACAGGGACCCGAAGGGCCAATAAATTGTAAAATAATTGCAACATCGTTTGTAAAGCTCCCGCAACGTATTCAAACAGTAAAGAAGAGCTCCTTCGTGGCTAAGCGGTTAGCGTACGCGCCTTGGGCGTGGGAGACCCGGGTACGATTCCTGGCGGGAGCTCATGTGGTTCGGATTCCACGTTAATCAGTAGGTCTACGTCTCATATAGCCTCGCTGCTGAACGGGACGTTAAAATCAACTCAACTGAAACAGTAAAGAAAGCCTAATAAACGTTATAAAGCAATATCGTCAGAAGAAGCTAACTTGAGATTGAACTGTTATGAATATTTTGTAGAATGAAGAGTAGCGAAAAGTAATCAAGCTTATTATTATTATTATTATTATTATTATTATTATTATTATTATTATTATTATTATTATTATTATCATCTATTTTCAAACTTATCATGTTCTATATTATATATTTAACAGAAATAGTGCAAAATAATAAAAAATTGTATAGGAAAACAGAACAATAAGAAAATGCAAATGGTGTATTTAAAAAAAAACAGCTTTGTTCTCACATGCTACAAAACTTGTTTACCTTTTCTGGCCATATGACGTTGTTGCGAGTGCATACAAAGAAGAGTGAAATGGTTAAGGTCATTAGTTATGTATATAGCCAATAACTTTACCTAAGAATGACCACACTCACACATAAAATGAAAGTTCTGATGTGTTTACATTATGCTAATCTGATGTAACAATACCGACAATGGAAAAAGCATATCGCTTGGAAATCTCGAAAGACCAGTGCTGTTATAGCAGTGATGTTCATATTATTTTAGCTACAGAGTAGCCCGAAAGTTTGGAATTCAAAGAAGTTATTGACCATATTGAATATGATGCACATTGTTCGTGACACATGAGGCATTTGCTTTGCAGATGATACAGTTTTTATAGCGAGCGGTATATGAAACAAAAGTTAGCAGAGTGTTATAAAACATTGAGAGAAAAGTGAGAAGAACATACAGTATAACGGAAGTAATGGGCATCGAAACAAATAGAACAGTACCAAGTATAGAAATTGCATGAGGGAAAATAGAACATGTGACTAGATGTAGGTATTTAGATGTAGTGAAGGTCTAAAATGCAAAAAGCGAGAAAATAACAACGCATTTAAGGCATCTTTGTAGCACTCATAAGATGTTTCGTGTGGATTATTGTATTGTAAGTAAAGGTAAGGGCTTCTGCCTTTAGAAACAGGTTATGAAGCCCAAAGATGGTGTGAACATGTAAGTGTTCCACTGTTTCTTGATTTCGGCTCTCATGGAGGTAATGAAGTCAACACCACATTCTGGACTCCTTTATTTAACCAAGTTTCCTCCAGGCACTCATTTTAAAGAGGCTGCATTGTGCCTCAGAGTTGCATTGGAACAAGGGTAGAACGAGAAAACAAAAATCCCGCCCTCCACCGGGAATTTAATTTAGGTCACCCAATTACACATAGGTACTTTACCGACTGCACTACCACAGTTCTGGATTATCGCCTTGTAAGGAACAGAACCATTGATATGAAAGCACTAAGAGAAAAGAATTTTAAATACATAGTCGAAAATGCGATTAAAATTAAGAAAAGATACCTAAATTTAGAATGAAAGAAACAAGGAATATTGCCCAATGTTTGGAAGAGATTAGCAGCAGTGGAGATAGTTCAAAAACAGGGAGAAAAATTTGGTTACGATATTACTTGAAAAGAAATTATCTTATTGGGAATATAATTGAAGGTACGTAAGAGAAGGACATAAAGAAAAAAAGACCGTAATTGATGGGCGATGTTTAAGAACGCAATTGAAACACTTCTCCCCGAATAACTCTGTATGATACATTTTGGAAATTACTGAGCTAACAGTGGAATCATGCTGTTCAGGATATGACTGATATATTCTGAAAGCCTTATGTCTTCCTTGCCCAAGATATGATATCAATATATTGGCAAATTCTGTTCGAAGCATTGCAGTATCTGCAAGTATAGGCCTACTACAGTTTTTTTTCGATTTCATTGACATGTGCTATAATCGGTATTTTTTTTTTCCTTTCAAAAATTACACTATATTTACAAAACGCTATTCGTTAATAATGCTGAAGTCCCATAGAAAGAGTCCAATTCTTGTAAGAAATATTTTGAGCGTGAGTTTCATATATATATATATATATATATATATATATATATATATATATATATATATATATATATATATATATATATATATATATATATATATATAAACTCAAATAGGTAACTGGGGTTAATTGCTGAATTTACATTATTGTATTTTGTGGGAACATTTTATAGGGAAAAATAATATGAACTTCAGGTCTAACATAACACGATTGAAGGAATATGGTTGGGAGTTAGGCCAGTTAAAGATGAGCGCAGTTTTTTTTTTTTTGGTAAAATGAGAGAATGTCATTTTGTATATGCATTCTTCCTTCTCAGTATATTTATCATGCCTCCGTCTCTATGATGAAACCGAGTTCGCGGTTGCAGATATTTTCCATTATTTTACGTCATACATTGGGCTAATTTGTCAAAAGAAAAAAAAAATAGAACACGATTTAAAAAAAAACTGCCATTTGAAAAGAGATATGTGAAAAGAGATTCTTTTGGATATGTATAGTGTTATGTCCCCATGTTCTGTCCTTAGAACGAAAGGACATAAGACGTTTTAGCCCGTACTCATCTGTCTGGAAAGGAGTAAAACGCGGGAATAAAAAGTTGGGTATATGTTGGTTCAAATTGGGGGAGGGGGAGGAAGAAGAAGGGAATGAACAAGAGACATAGGATACATTTACATTTATAAGGCCCTTGGAATAATAAAGAAAAACAGTTTCGCTTTCGCGAAAATAGCTTGCAATTATTTAGGCGAATGCGTTTTCTAAAGTGAAACAGGTTTCGCATGAATTTTGCAAGAATGCAGGCAAAATGATTGTGAGTAAGACTCTTAACCAAAGTGCTAGAATAGGCTCGTTGCGATCAAGAATCTCCGCACAATCTCTATAGACGGGGCTATGCGGTACTTACTTGTTATTCAGCTCCGTCGATGTCACATAGATATAGGAATATCTTCTTGCAGATATCTCGAGTTCGTCTATGATATATCTGGAAGACAATGAGAATCTTGGTTACTGCGAAGTTTCTTCTTCTTTCACATTAGTGAAAAATTGCAGAAAATTGATACTAATATCCAGTGGCGTATTTACGATTTTGTTTCGGGAGGGGCTTTACTAACTTTCGGGGGGGGGGCTTTGCCTGAAAATGTGAAAATTCTGCAAGATATTTCATATACTTTACTATAGTAAGCAAGATTTCGGGGGGGGCTTCCCCCCTAAATACGCCACTGTTAATATCTGTTCTTGATGACTACAATTTATATATGTCTTAGTTCAACTGATTCGAAAATGGTGAATACGTGTGCTGGAAATCTCGAAGACCTAAAATCTAAAGATAGTGGTTGATTCCAAAATTACCAAAAAGCCAATAGAACCAAAATGAGTCAGGAGACAAGGATTTATTTAATTTTATCACTTCGATTTTCCTGTTCTGGTGGCGTTTATTCTGATAGGAACACTTTAACAGCACTTTTGAAGTACTCAGAAAGATAAGTCTGCAGCACTTCTTAAGAATCTTTCTCGTTCGTAATTTTACTGCATCTTTTCTAATGTCAGTTGCATTCAGTGAGAAAGAAAGGGTTGAGTGTAATCGACAAAAGGATTGTTCTGTGTGGTTGTTTGGTCTGTGTGCCCTTGTCTTTTATTTAAATATCAAGATCAAAACACATACATCTTGCAAAATACCTTCTTAAAACCTTATATTAGAAATGTCAGCCTTAAGTTTATTAAACGAAATAGGGTCGCTTTACAATATAGTAAAAGTATATATTTCTTGTGCAAAAGTGTCCTCAATTGAGCACAGACTATATGGATTTCTGACGAATAACATCAATTCCATTAATTTTCCCCGTAGATCTCCTATTACTATTAAAATTTGACTCATTTTTAAATATAGAACATTTACCTGCATTTATCCAACATTCATGTTTAGACTAGAGGTTGTCAAGTACACATAAAATCACAAGTCCGACCACCTTGACTGAATAAAGTTTCCCCGAGTTTCCTTCAATCACATCAGGCGATTAATAGGATTGCAGCTTTAAATAGAGATCCTGGCCGGTAATACCACGTTTCGTTATTATTGTATCTAATGTAAAATATCACATCTGTGGCGGAATAAGTAGCAGAGTGATGCAAATTCGTAGTGTGACGTGAAATACTTTAACTAACTGATGCATACTAGCTTTGCTATATTGAATAACTTATATTAAAAAATACAAATCGCTTAGCAAAGCAACGCTTATTTATGAAATAATAAATGTGTGACTGTTTCGCCAACTAACTAAACAAATTGGCTTCATCAGACACTGTCAATATGTTCACTTAGTTGGCGAAACTGTCACACATTTATTATTTCATAAATAAGCGTTGTACATTGTATACATGTAGGGGACAGAGTAGCTCAATGCTGGAGTGCTTGCTTCTCGTGCAACAGGTTTTTAGTTCGAGTCTCGATCATGTGAATTTATAATAGACAGCATCATTTCTATGCGTTTTCTCATAGTTCTTCCGTTTCTTTCTACATTCCATGTCATCTGTTTCCTCTAGCCTAAAGGGCATAGTTGAGGGACACTTTAAAATTTCACTTTCATTTTTTGTTACATTTCATACATATATAGGTGAAGTGAAAAGTATGACAAAACTGTTCTCACGTCAGAGTGCTGTGTCTCAGCACTAGAAAGAGTTCCGTAGCTGATAAGAAAATTTGAGTCGACAAAATGTGCCAAGTGGTAATGACTGTGTTTCATTCAGTCAAAAGCAGCAGTGCAGTAAAGTGTGAGCGCCATATGTTTCGGAAAGAGGAACAACATGCGTGGATCAAGATTTAAGTGACACATGGACGCTGAGTACAACAATGTTTTCTGGAACTTCATGACGACTTTTTCGCCAAAATGAAGGAATCACTTCGCGAGGAGCACTACAACACAAGAGCAGCCTTCACTCGTGTCAAATGGAGGTCCTTGCGGAACACTGACAAAGATTGACGTGCTGACTGTGTATGACGCCTTCCACACGGTTGGTAGAAGGTGATAGATAAGAGATGGGAGGCAATTACATTGAAGGAATGTAGCAGGTGTTCTTCTATAGATAAGATCGAGTACGAATTATAACAATGTTCCAAATATTTTTTATCTATCGTGAATCAAGAGATGTCTTGAGGTCCAAAATTACACTAGCTAAAAATGCCACTTATGAAATTTGATTGGAAGTGTATCTAACAGATTTTCTACGCTAGAAAGATTGAACTGAACACATATAACTGGAATCGACACATTTCCTAAGCCAGAAAGTTTTAATTGGTCACAAATGTTAAGTGCACCTGACAGAGTTTCCAAGCTAGAAAGTTTAAATTGAGCATATACAGTATCATAAGTGAATTTAACATACCTGATACTTTCTTAGCTAGCAAATTTCAGCTGAAGTAAGCGAGATCCTAAGGATATTTGTGGAACTCAAGTGACATTTACGTATTGTGTTTAGCCATTGGATGAAATTCTAGAGGTGCGTCTCTATATATAAGTTACATATGTGTGCGTTTAATGCTCCACTTCACTTAATGTGCTGGTCTGAAGTTGAATTTTATGATTCTTAATCAACAAGAAATATGCACTTTTTGTAAAGACTTAGAAATCTGTACTTTATACTAAAAAAAAAGTAATGAAATATATACATACGTGTGATATATTTCAGTGAGTTGTTTGTTGATTTTATGCAGATTAATGTGTTTTATAATAAAATTTCAAAATATGCTTTATGAGTCTGCCATCCATCAGTCTGAGTGGTTGTTGCTGCTATTTCGATTCGAAGAAAAACCAAATAATATTTTTGATTGGTTGACCTGATTTTTTAATCAAAAGGAATAAAAGTTACGTCTGAGAGTTAATTTTGCTCGTGTTTTTCTTTTTTCCTTTTTGCGGTTACTTCAGAAAGTTTATCTCCAATTTTAACCACACTTCTCCTTGCCATATAGATAGTTTTTTGTTTGTGGAACAGGGTTAGAGAACGGCGAAAGGGGATTGGAGGAAGGGGGAATATGTTTGTCTCTCAGCTGTAAAAGACGTTTTAATGAGATTTTATCGTCGCTTTTTTTTCTTGCTTTTTCTTTTTGTTAAATTTTAATGTACCACATTTCGTATCCACTCTCTCTTAAATTTCTTTTGTAGACACGATAGATAAATTTTGTATCTATGGAGACAAAGTAATGGGATATTGTTGAAAGCTCATTGTGGGTGAGAGTGTATGAGTATGTGTGTGTCTGAGTGTGGGAGAGAAAAAGTTAACTTTCTGTTTTACTTTTATTCTCGTGGTAATTTTGGTTTTGTGACTGTAACCTCCCTCTTTCCCACAACGAAATGTACCAAAAAAAAAAAAAAAAAACATTAAATCTCATTGTCTACCTCCTTCATCCCTCCTCTGTATCTTTCTTTCTTTTTACCTCGGTGTTATCAAGTTGAGGTTTTATCTGTTTTAGATGTTGAGGTGTTATCTAATGTTCGCCAACAAGGTTTCGGTTGGTGTGTTTTGCTTGACATAAGTGAACGACGTGAAAAACAAGATTTAACGTAATGAGATGAACCTGGATTATTCTACTGAAGAAATGGAGAATTCAAAATACCTTCTGCTAAATAGGAAAGAAGAAAAGGAAGTGTATGCAAATCTGAAATTAATCTACGTAGAAGGAAAAAAAAACGACGTAATAAGAATAAAATAAGTACGTATGTGTCAGAGAGAGAGAGAGATTATACGACATTAGAATGTTAATTAAGAACAGCAAAAAAAGTCGTATTTCATTTTGTTTTTCTTATCTACGAGTTCTTCTTCAACGTTTCGAAGTGCAATTGTAAAGATGATGCTTTATCACTGTCATTTGTTTAAGTTTTCTTTTTTTTTTTTTAATATTTTATTCTTGATATGTACGTCATGAGTTTGAGGTTTGTTCAGGAGAATGAATATGGAGTATGATCCAACCGAAGGGTACATTTCAGTATAATCTCCTTAACGCTGAACCAAAGTGTACTTTTCAGAGTAGCTCCATCAACATTTAACCAACAGAGGATCGTTTTCAGTGGCGTACCCTCAATATCTATCTCAATATTATTCGTAGTATAGTCCCTAAATACCCAACCAAAGGGTACTTTTCAGTATAATCCCCTCAACATTCGACCAAGGAATATCTTTCAATACATTTCCATCAGTTCTAATCAAAAGGTATTTATCAGTATAATCCTCTCTACATGTAACCAGGGGGTCACTTTCAGGGAATATTGTCCCTAAATGCCCAACCAAAGGGTACTTTTCAGTATAGTCTCCTCAACATTTAACCAAACGGTATATTTCAGTACAGTTTCACCAAACTTAACCAAAGGGTTGTTTTCAGTATGATCAGTTAACATCCCACCTAAGGGTTATCTTTTTGAAACGGGGTATTGGCAGTACGTGATGTTAGAATTACAAGTTGCAGAAAATGTGCAAATAAGCAAATTATAAGGAAACAAGCACTGTTTATATAAGTCCATATGTTTGAATGTGTTTATATGGGTGTAGATGATTAAAAAAAAAAAAAACTAAGAGAAAATAAGATCAAACTCACACATTGTTATACAATAGCATAATAATAAATTCGCAGCTCTGTGCATCTAGTTTGGCAAAAGAGAATGCAAAAATCAATAATTAATTTCAGTTATTTAAATTATTTCAACGTGTTATCGTTATTTATTTATTTATTTATTTATTTGAAATGTAATTTTCTTTCACATTCTACGAATGTTGTTCAAGAAAGACCGACACCAGCGCCACTATAGCCTATAAGCGAAGTACGCGCTTGTTTGCACATGGATATGAACACCTGCTTGTGTGAATTGGAAGCAGGTCATATTCAACGAGAATTAGTAATTTAATTGAGAGGACAGTCATGCAAAGTAAGCGTTCCTGTTTTTCGCCTCGAGTTTCATCATGGAAACTGTCCGCAAACAATGATATACAATTAAATTTTGCATGGTATTGAAACAAACAGAAACAGAAACGTTTATAGAAAGATCGACCACAAAAGTCTACAACAAAAGTAATAGTGATCACTTTCTTCGATTATCCAGTATGGCCACACGGTCCAAGGAGGTTAGACTGTGAATTCGGACTACATATTTGTTTTCAAGCAGCTGATGAAATAGTACATCGGCAAGAAGAATTCATACCTCGTGTGGCAGTGGAAACTGCATCACGATAATGCGCGTGTTCATATTGCGAACAAAATCGTGGCATTTCTCTCCAAGAGCATCGAGACAGTCCCATATCCTCCATATAGTTTAGATCTGGCTCCTAGTTACTTCTTTTTATACCCACAAGGAAAAAGGGTCTCAAAAGATGTCATTTTTCAAACTCTACGGTAGCTGTGAAGACTTAGAGGCAACTTTGAAGCATATGCCAAAAAGGGGTCTGAATAGGTTTTCATTGAGTGACAGGACGATGGTCCTATGACTTTGCTTTGCATGGTGACTATATTAAACGTAATTTGAGCGCTACTGAGCAGTGATAATTTCAGAAGATTTTTCTACGGGGGGAGAGCACGATGGGACATGTGGTTCCGGGGGTAAATCTCCCTGGCTATCTTATGAAGTTATCACTGTTACTGAATAAAAGTAGTTTTGAAATGACAACCTTAGTGCTAGTCTTTATTGAATACCCCTCGTCAACAATATACGGATCCAAATAAAGCAGTAGAAGAATTCTATAAAGTAATTTATGACATATTTGAGAAGTGCGTTCCGAGAAGTGCGGAACGACTAATCACCAATATCATTATAACGAGTACTGCAGACTACGTAGAGAAGTGAAGCGTGAAATAGTAATAGCACATAATGATTTTATCTTTAATGCTGAAAATAATATAGCCGAAGACCCACAACACTTCTGGACCTACATTAAAAGTAAATCCTGACATCTTTCTTCTGAGTCTATGACCTATGACGGACGGAGTCTGACTAAAAATGATGAAATTGCGGAAGCTTTTGCTCAACACTTCCAGTCCATTTACAATAAATCCTCCTCCTCAACTAAAAATAGCATTGACTCGCATGAGAAAAAATACGTAGATGGGGAATATCAGAACTTATTTCATATCATGGAGATTAGTTCAAGAGATATTGAGAATGCAATAAAGAAACTGAAACCGAATAAGGCAATTGGGTCTGATAATATACCACCTTATATTGTGAAGGGTTGTAGTAATATTTTGAAATATCCGCTATATACCTTATTTAACCTCTCAATAAGAACAAATGTTTTTCCGGAAATATGGAAAGAGTCAATAATGTGCCCAGTCCCAAAACCCAGTAATAAAAATAGCATAGAAAACTATCGTCCAGTAGCTATATTACCAACAATTGCAAAGGTATTTGAAAGTGTCATTTATGATCAGGTCATGCATCATGTTAAATCTTCAATCTCAATATATTAGCATGGCTTCCTGCAGAAGAGATCCACGATAACTAATCTCACCATCATTTCAAATTTCATAACTTCATTCTTAGATAATAATGGACAGGTAGATGTAATATATACGGATTTTCATACAGCATTTGAGATTGTGAATCATGACATACTAATTCAGAAACTTGCCACTTTCAATTTTAGTCCCCCTATGATAACTTTTTTCAATTCGTACTTGAGTGAACGTAAACAATCCGTTCTATATAAAGAATATAAAACTAAAAGCTTTCGTGTAAATTCCTGAGTCCCCCAAGGATCTAATCTTGGACCTCTTTTGTTTTTATTATTTATTAATGATCTGCCATTTTATATCCATAACTCTCACAAATTACTTTTTGCAGATGATTTAAAAATATTTGCAAATGTGAAATCTATAGATGACTGTCTACTTCTGCAACAGGATCTGACTAATATACTAAACTGGTGTACTACCAATAGACTTGAAGTAAATATTAATAAGTGCAAAACCATGACATACAGTAGACGTGAAAAAACGTATGACTTTACTTATTCGATAAATGGAATAAATTTAGAAAAATTAGATACAATTAAAGATTTAGGTGTGATATTTGACAAAAAATTAACCTTTGCGCATCATGTGGCAAATATTACCAAAGATGCATATAGAAATCTTGGGTTTCTTATCAGAACGACCAAAGAATTTATAAAAATTTATAAATGGCAACACTTTAAAATTGCTTTATTTTTCTTATGTAAGATCAAAAATTGAATATGCCTCACTTATTTGGAACACTTCTGTGAAAACACGTAGCCAAAAAGTAGAGCAGATACAAAGCAAATTCATACGTTTTCTCACGTACAAGAGGACAGGACTTTACCCAAAATACGAACTGTATGTTAATTTACTTGATAACTTTACATTTCAGACACTTGAACAAAGACGGACGTTGAACGATCTCCTTTTCTTACACAGACTTTTGCACAACAAAATACACTGTATAGACATAAGTACAAAAATAATGATACAGGTTCCATCCATCAAAACACGCAAGGAAAATAGTGGCCTATTCTACTGCAGAAAGGCACGTACAAATGCACTGAATATGTCACCTACACGGAGAATTTGTGCTACATATAATAAAATCATTAAAAATTACGAAGATGTAGACATATTTCATTGTTCAGAAAAATCATTCAAAAAACTAGTATTGAGTGTTTTGTAAAAAAAAAAAAAAAAAAAAAAGGTAAAATGTATTATTTTCATTTAGTATTCTGTGTTCAAGCATCAGGTTCATTATATTGGTATTCAAGTTTTATATCATACTGTAACATTGTGTATTTAAGTTCATATGTAGACACTGTAATTGGGCAGCAATGTCTGTTGTGTTGATAAATAAATAAATATAAGCATTAAACAACTTCAATAGCCATAACAGATAAAACTAATTTGAGGGAAACAGGAGGTCATTTTGGGGACGCAACCCCTATTTTCACCCTTGGCTTCACCCTTGATTCACATGAGGTCATATCAAATTTTGACAAATTTTCTTCAATGTATGGTTACTTCTACGATGCCTTATTTATTTATATAACAAACCAAACGTGATTGAATCGAAGACAATTGTTTTAAGAAAATAAATAATTGAAAACTTTTAGCAGGCTTTATTTAGTTATTTTACAAGAAAATCTGTGCCATGTTTTTATTTGCATATTGATAGTATCAGCAGTTAAAATTATTGCCAAATCGTTTTCCATTCCTAATATTTACTTTCTTTTTCTTCATTATAGGTAAGTGGCAATGAAGTTTCAGTTAGTTGTGGGGTACCACACGAGATGGATCCCTTTTTGGCTCTACTAAGTAAGTGATTTTTACTTTCCCTTTTTAGAAACAAATTTTATAGCATGTTCAAATATTATATAGGTAAGTAACTTGATGATATTTTTTTTTTAACTTTCTTTTAAATATTTCTGTGCAATTCTGTAAATAGTTTGACAAATCACCTTTTAGTTCCTATGACGTTGCAAAATTCAATACTTAGACTTTAATTTAATTTGTAATAAGGAATATAAAAGTAGGCGTAATAGATTAGTGTCAGTTTTTGTAATTTTTAATGATCACTAGGTTACTGTGAAAATAGTTGAAGTACAATTGTTAGCAATAAATATATGTAACAAATGTCTTTGCTGAATTAAAATTTATGTAAATATAATGCACATGAACGATTGGATAAACTGTATTGCCCGTATTCAGATCACTTTTTCCTATATAATGTTAGGTACTCACTGGATTGATCTGTATTATGTTTATTGAATAAGGAGTCTGTATTTTTTAATGCTATTTTAATAATAAGAAATAATTTGTATATTCCCGCACTTCTATGAAACCAAGTACCTTTGATATGAATGGTCACCAATATCGATGTTACCACAAAAATTGAGGGATCTACCTGGACTCGTAGAGCGCAAGAAATAATAGCAATTGAATAGACGTGCTGACCACACAACTGTACTACTCTGTAACATAATCATGTTGTCAGTCATAACCCTTCGGAATTTTACAGTTTATCTATTATATAATAGTTCATCTCGAGAAGAATATGGTGGAAATGACCTTAACATTCTACGAACTTCAAATTGCTGTATTACAAAACTTGGCAGTTGTTATTAGAAATGATTTATTTGGCAGAAGTGCGTTGTTTATTTCAGTAAGAAAGTGTGCACTGCGATAATAAAGTGAAATTTATAGTTGAGCGATTGAGCAAAATTTATTTACGTTACATTTGTAGAGGTAAATACTGTGGATGTAATGCATTTTGTGCAAGAATTGTTGTCATGTGTATTGCTTTCCTTTTTTTTTTTTTCATGTGTCCGTGCTTGTGGAACATAATACAAATCAGAGCACCGTATTATTATTATTCAGGTCGGGTCATTTCATTTGCATTTTCCAAATCTTTCAAGTATTCCTTGAGACTTCTAAGTAATCTGGTACCAAATGAGAGAGCTTGCTTTTCCCTTTTACCATCCCCATTTCACCAAAATCTTGGGAAAGGAAAAAGAAGAAATGCAAAAGATGATTACGTCAAACAGTGGAACTTACTGTTAGTACTACAGCTGCTACACGTCAGGTACTTCAATTGGCAACGAAGCAAAGACGAAGAAAAAAAAATCAGTTTCTAAATTGAATCCTAAGAAGGAAAAGGGGGTTTGGATCCGCCATTTTCTTCCAAAATTCAACCATTGCGTTTGACAGTAGAAAATAAAGTAGTGTGAGGGAATGATAAAAAAAAAAAAAAAAAAAAAAAACAGAAATCCAGTTGGACTTCAGCGAATGTAGTGATTGGAGATAGAGAGACGCGAAAGGTATTGAAAAACAAGAGAGAAAGAGGAAAGAAAATAAGAAAGAAAGGCAATATACGTGATTGGAAAGTTTTATTTCGATAGAAACAGAAACAGCGGGCCGAAAGTAATCAATGGCCAAAATATAAGACGTTTCTTTTTCTCTTAATACTATATGGTACTAAATTAAAAGACAAATCCATTATATTGTGTACAAATTAGGGATTGCCAATTCCGGAATTTTTACTTTCCCGAATCTGGAAAGTAAAATCAGAAAAATTCCGAAATTTGGAAAATTTCGGAAAAATTCCAGAATGTAGAAAGTTTAGATTTCGGAAAAATTCCGGACTATTTCCAAAATCCGGAAAGTGAACTTTCCGATTCTAGAAAAAATAAATACTATATGATGACATATATCTGGACACCACTTGAAATTGCTGTCAAAATTTGCTCCTGGGCCCGTTTTATGTAGTAGTGTTTAATACAAGGTTGGCCCACCCTTTACCTTTTATGGCTCCACCTCACAGGTATATTTTTCGATCAGTCGGCAAAAAATTCCTAGAAGATTGTAGTACATTCTTCGCAGGTAGCTGCAATGAGGACAGTTATTAATGTGGGTTCAATGTAGAATATACACGGGCTAGTAGATGCCGTTAATAGGGCATTCTGCAAACCCAGACTCTTCCATCAGACCACCACATGGTGTATGTACCATAAAGTGCCACTCCATACAATGTGTTTTCACTGTTCTGTGGTCTAATGGAGTCTCTTCGTACACCACATGAGAAGGCAGTGTCAGTGTGGTGTGTGAGTTATGGAAACCAAACGTGCATGCCTTACACCGAGTAGCCATGATGCTAATAGTAGAGTGTATTATAATTCCTTGGTGATGGTGTCGATGCCAGGTTCAAAAAATGGGATTCTTCTATACTGGACAGTCTCTGAAAGTTACAATATAAGGTTGACTGGATCGCTTTTGGGCTGGGGATATCCCGTCATGTCTCCACTTAACTATGACATCGGAAACAGCATACTTCAATATGACAGGAAAGTTGAAATCTCCTACACCCATTTGTTACACTTGTGGTACTCAATCACTTCACTACATTGCAAATTAGTGAGCTAGACAGAACTGTTTATTCTGATCTTTCCATCTGTCTCGCTGCGACATTCCCATATAGTCACGCATTAAGTGATATAACTGTATCTATAACTCTAAAATGACTCTTCGCGGATGATGTCCGGGTACTGTTGGCCCCAGTGTAAGTACGGATCCACTGGCTCCAAAACTTTTATTCTCATTTTTCATTATTAATTGTAGCTAGCCGAAAATATCTTCCCAATTATACTACTTATCTACGGAATAATACTTAGCTAAAGAAAAGAAAGTAGAGGTGGGTGAGAGGCTTCCTTTCTCCTACTGCACCCATACTTTTCCACACACTGTTTGAAACACTGGAAACAGCCTAAATCAATTCAGTATATTACGTGAATGTCAACAATATTTTGTAGAAATATATGATAATAATTAATTATTGATTGTATTGATATTATTCTACGGTTGTAAAATACACTGTAGACTTTTTATTTTGTGATTCTCACAAGTAATAGTTATTTAGACGGGCGTCGTTAGAGTGGGGAAGACAGGTGATGGAGATGTGTTTTTAGATTTGCAGAGTATAAAATTATTTAGTTTCATTCTAGCATTATGTTCAGCGGATAGATTAGTATTTTGCATCCTGAGGATTATACTAACCCGCCAATCTCAAGAGCATGTAGAGTAGTCTACCAACTAAGGATGATATTCAAATTTATTCCCATAGAAATACGTAGAGAATCGATTTTTGATTATCCATATCTTTGGGATCAATTGAATGAATCACCTCCATCAATCATAGCTTGAATCTCGATCTTTTACACTCTACAACCTGGTCAAAATTGATTGCAAACCATCAAATAATTCTTGAGATTTTGTGTCTCACGGATGGATATACGGACAGACAGTGTAAATATATATAAAGGGATATTTGGTAAACCAAACTCGTTAAAAGATAATGACTAGTTCCTCGTGACAACGGAAATATCATTCCCAAACGTCTACTCAGGCTACATTTTGTACAGAATTGTTAGTACAGAAACAGTTCATATATATTTTGGGAGTTTGATTTCTATACTTGTATTTTTCATGGTAAACTTAAATAGGACAAGAAAGTACATGATTCTTCTCAGTTTACTATTCTTGCGTTGTAACAGTGACACGGAGTAGAGGGCTCCATATGATTTATTAGCGTAATACAAAAGAAATCTTTTTTAATTTTTTTTATTAAGAATTTTATAGCTTTGCTACTGAAAGAACTGCGAAACAAAGTTCTTCATGGAGTTGGACTTATTTCCGAATCTTCATTCTTGTGTTGTCATTTCTTTGTTTTCTTCGTTTGTTACTTTTCCTTGTTTGTTCCAAGTTCTTCCAAATGATAAGAAGATTTTTTGAACCGGAGAAACTGTGAAATGTTCTCATCATTTCAGGTTTTGATTACGAAACTTCCTAACAGATGGAGAAAGTTCAGCTTTATTTCATTTCGAGAAAAAAACTTGAAGATTTGTCTGAAAATATTAGTCTCCTTTGGCCCAGTTTTCGTCCCGAGATTCATTTTATTAGGGATTATATGTTTTTATTCTTTCACTTAGCACTATAGTCTTCGAATTTTTCAGTAAATTTATAGTTACAATGTAAGTACGCAACGTTCTTCAACTAATACGGTTACTCCTGTATTTTTGTATCATAGTAAACCTCTTCGAACACGGTTGTGTTGCATTTTTGAGCTATAATTAGAGGTTAGAGTGCATATTAGGTTAAAATTCAGCCCTTCTTGTCATTCATCGGCCCGTTGGTACCACGCTGGCATTTTCAGCCAGTTATGTGAAAAAGTTGGTATAATTCTACCCAATTCAGCCCCATTTAATAAATACTTTTAAAAGTATCAGTAAGACTTTTCTTAGGCCAACATCTCATGTTACTCATACTGTGTGTTGGACTCTTAAAAAACCCTGTTGAACATTCATTCTGTGGCATTACACTGCATAACGCTACGAACTTTGTGTGGGTAATTCGTAATGCGAATTATGTCAAGAAACAAATTACGCTAGATGGGCGTATCCGTGCCGCACATGAGAAAGAGACGAGGAAGAAGCAGTATGGTGGAAATTTTAGCTTGAAATCTTGAAACCAAATGTAGCACAATAATCTTCTTACAGTTATTATCCTCCTCCGGTCGTGAAATAAGCGAGAATAAAATGCAATAATTTATATTTTAATACTTTATTATAACGTACTGTTTACACACGAACTCAGAGAAGATTGATTTGCTCCTCGTTTTATATATATTTTCATATATGGCCATCATACTGTTCTGGTTTATTGGCCAGTTTGAAATAGAGGGGCGTTTGGTTTCCTTACAATACATACCGATGGCGGCCTCTGTTATACTTCTTATGTGCGAGAAAAGTTTCATCTACTTCCACGGTTGTTCGGGGTCCTCCTATCTGAATGTTTTTAAAAAGTAATTTTTAAAAGAGCACTTTCTTGATTTGGACTCAGAAGACGGGGGGGGGGGGGAGTGTTTTAGAACTTATCCCCTTTTAGTTTCATGTTATAGAGCCATGTATTATACTGGCATAAAATAATGAATTCAGCCCATTTTGTTTCAATTTGGTACTATTTTTCAGCCCACTTCAGAGCCAGGACTGTGGCAACACTGGTTATTGATATTCGGTAGGCGGGTAGCCATCATAATACACTCGAATTGAGACTTCTGTTTATCTACAAAAATATTTTCCTTAATCTTTTTAGATGCGACTGGCTCGATTTTTACCAATAAATAAATGAAATGCAGATTGCAAATAGTTCTTTTTAAATGTTCGTAGCTCATGCTCAAATTAGTCTAGATAGGCGTACATGAAATAAGAAGTAGGATAGAGTGAAGATTCAGAAAAAAGTGTGATTTACGCAACATTCAATGAACAGTCTCTTCAGGAGTGCGGGAGTGGCTCCTACAAGGGCGCCCATCAGGGGGGCCAGGTGTGGCGCTCGCCCCCTAGAGGAAATTGTACTTTAAAATATCGAAAACCCAACAGAATTTTTCATTAATTACAGCAAAATTTGAACCTATATTTGAAACGTCGCTTATACTTGCCCCCCTTGGAAACCACAACATGGGCGCCCTTGGGCTCCTAGGTGTGATTTTGGCTTGGTCCACAATGCCTTATAAATAGACCGTCATTGCCCTAGACCATGCTGGAAATGTCCTACTGATCATGCTTTAAAATGTTTGTACTTATTAAAATTGTATGCTAATTATACTGTTAACTAACAAGCCGAGGTGAACAATACTCAGGATCTCTCGGCGTGCAAAACTGTGGAACTACCTATGTTGCCGATCCGATCGGTCACCAAATACAACAAATAGAGTGACCTTAGACGATTACCTACTTGCCCACCAAATTTGGTTGAGATTCGTCAATACTTAACGAGAAATATAGGTAGTACCATATACAAGGCGAGCCAAGCCTGGCTCTGACCAAGTCCAACCACCAAATATAGCTATCTTTATACTTTAGGCCGTGAGCTACGTACTCACGAAATTTGGTTCAAATTCGGCCAGTAAATTAATAAATAAAGTACTATATACACACAGACACATACACCTGGAGCGAAAATATATAAGCTCCCGTATACTTAGTCCGGGAGCTAAAAATCGCTTGCTAGGAACTAGTCATGACATTCAATAAAGCCTGTTCAGTATAAGTTAGAATATTAACCTTATATAAATTGTTATGACCTGACGTAATTATGTTCTGGCCTGGCATTGGAAACCCAGATTCGATACCTGGCATCTACGTTAAACTGTGTAAGTTCACATCTTAATGAGATCGGTTTTGCAGGGTAACTAACTCCGAAAACTAGATTAAATATATAATGTAAGTAATTATATCTCAGTGGAAATCGAACACGGACATATTCGATCTGTGCTGGACACACCTAATGAACACAATATAAAAATTTGGGGTAATACAGAAGACCTGATATGGAATTGACAGATCTCTACAGCTCTCGCTTTTAATACATAGTTAAGGGCAGATATGGAAATTATTCTTAAGATGCTGCATCCGTATACGTATTTAACCCTTAACTATTCTTGTAGGGTCTCACAGACCCCTGTCGTCATTTGTTCCTCTCTAAATTTAAAGGTAGTCAATAGATGGTGCTGATTTCTTGTCTACACTCATAGTTTGCTATAATATCAATAGAAACAAAAATTGTATTAATAGAAATTTTTAAAAAAAAGTACTCTGACTTTTTGAATGTGAATTATTTGGAGTCTGAGATTTCCCATTAGAGCGTAAAACGTCTCTACTTTTTATTGAACATGCGTGTCATATAACCGAACCTGTTAACCATAAGAAGAAGCATAACTTTAAACAAGCAAACAAAATAACGTACCGGTAGTATATTTCTTCAGTGTGCCTAGTAATTGTCTAATCTAATATTCAATGAACGGATGTCCTGCCATCTGTCGGTAGCCATTAAGAATTTTGGATTATTTTAAATTTTCTCTCCTTTTAAATGTTTTTTTTTTAAACGTTTTTAACTTGAAAGACACTGCAGGGAAAAACAGAATAATAAATCAATAGAAAACGGGAGCTAGTAGTAGCTAGCTTTGTCATTTCTTCTTTCCTTTCTATTTCTTTTTCTTCTATTCTTTTTGAGAAAGAAAACCAGCCAGTGACAACTCTTTCTATCTCTCCTTTCTTTCCTTCTTTCCGTAACGATAAAAAAAAGTTGAATTAAGTCTTTAGAATTTCCAGCGGAAAGATGGCGCTTTAACTGTTTTCTGATGGCAATGTTATTTTTCTTGTTTTACTTTTTCTTTCTTTCTTTTTTTTCGCTTTCTTTCTGTTGCCATGTGATGATATCATTGAAACATCCCATTTCGCGCCAAAGACAGTTCGTGTTTTTTTTTTCTTTTTTTCTGTGTATCATCTCTAACATAAATAAGTTAAATGTAATGCGTCTCAGAGAGCAAGTTGAAAGTTTCGATTTTAAAATGAAAAATTTTAAAGAAACACTTGCTTTAGAAATTTACTTGGTCTGGTTTCGTAGATAAGTTAATAATATGTCAATAGCTTATAGTCCATATGTTAGGAAGAACGGTGGCTCAATGGTAGAACTCTTACCTCTGGTGCGTGGGGTCCCTGGTTCGATCTTCATCTAAGTAAGTTTGTGGTGGACTGGTAGTGTTGGTAAGGTTTTGGTTTTCTCGGGGTACTTCCGTTTCCTCCCACTTTCTCATTCCACCAATTCTTTCATCACCATTCACTTGCTTTAATCATCGTGCCCCTTAGCCCAACTGGCATAATTGTGGCACGTTAAACTCAAAGATTTTAGTTTTCCCATACATATGTTAGTAACTATATGATTTAATAGGTTATGCTAATTTAATTCTTATTTATAAGCTTACGACATGCTGTTTAGTATTAATTCCACTACTACCCCCTAAGTTATTAATATTTCCCTTGCTACTGTATATTGATAATTTCCCCATAGCATCTTTAAGGAATTAGGTGCTTAGGGCTAATGCAGTTTTTTTTCTTTTTTGTAATATTTAATTTTACAGAGTCTTATGTACAAAGATGTTCCACTCAGATTCAATATTTTCCCCCTCGTCCAATAATCATTGTTTGATAACCAATCTAATAACACTTTTGAAATTTTTGCCTCAGTTATCATAAATCCAATGGAACTTTTGTCCTATCATAATCCTAATAGCACTTACGAACTTTTCTTCTCTTCTAACCTTAAAATAATATAAGTTTTGAACTTTTCATGTAATTTATTTTCAAATCAGTAGCAATTCTGAACCTCGTGCTGCATTTAATATCAATGTAATAGCAGTTCTGAACATTTCAACTAATTTATCCTTAACCCAATAATATTTCTGAATTTTTGTCCCCTTTTACTTCAACTTAATAGCACTTAAGTACCCTTTTCTCTCGCTTAACCTCGCCTTCGTAGGACATTTGAGACTTTATCTCACATAATCTCAACCCAGTAGCATTTCTGAACTTTTTGTCTCACTAAGGATGATTCCAAAGTTTGTCGAGCAAGTTCCAAAACAGGCTTCAGTTCCTTGCCCGGAAGTGACCCCACCCCTTCAGGGTTGGAGATATATATATAGAAGAACTTGACCTATATATCCTATATATCAAAGTGAACTGCATGACTAGTAGATTAAGAATACACTATGCACTACCCAATTACATCCTATATCAAGATAATAAACCCAAAAAATTATTATTTCACTATGAATATCCTATATTAGCGAACCTCACTATCACGCCGTAGTGATCGTGAGCCAGTGTGAGTTATGTGGTCCTCACACCTTAAAAGCAAAGGCCAAGTCCTGGCAGCACCATCCTACCAGGACCGTGACGTGTGAGTTACATGACCCTCACACATTTCCAAAAACTAAAGCCAAGCTCCGGCAAACAACATCCAGCCGGAGCATTATTCCCTCTCATTGCCTTGGCCTTGTCGTGGCTAGAGGACTTAAACCCTGAAGGGTGATCAATCAGGTTTATATAGCTACAAAGAAAGAGCTCTTTCGGATCGAGTAAACGAGCCCAAATTACCACGACTAATTTTTCCTAATTAGTAACTCAAAATATATTGAACATTTTTGTACCGTGTGATCTATCAAACAACTTGTCTAAATGAGCAGTTGGCGAATATATAATGAACTTACTGATCTGACAACTATATGGGTGAAATCAAAAGAAAATATAGAAATTGAAATACGTACAACGAATGTGTTACACCTATTCATAACAATGAGTCACATTAGTTGTGATACCAAATGACTTGCTGTTTATATATTATGGATGTGCTTTTCTCAACTTTATAGGTCCACTAATAAAGAATACTTATAGTGAAATAATCAAGTTTTTTGGTTTTATTCATTACTATAGGATATAATTGAGTAGTGCATATCATATTCTTAATCTACAGGTCATGCAAATCACTTTGATATATATACGTAGGACATATAGATCAAGTTCTATATATTATCAACCCTGAAGGGATGGGATCACTTTCGGGCAAGAAATGAAACCTTATTTCGGAACTTGCTCGACAAATCCTTTCAGGAAATATATAGTTTATCCCCAGATTCAAGGTTCAACTTTGGAGTCATCCCTGATCAGTTAACCACGACCTAATTGTACTTCTGAATTTTTGTCTCAGGTAACCTCGACCTAATAGAACTTCTGAAGATCTTGTCTCAGTTAACCTAGATCTAATAGCACTTCTGAACCTTTTGTCTCACTTAACCTAGACCTAATAGCACTTCTGAATCTTTTATCTCCTTAACCCAGACCTAATAGCACTTCTGAATCTTTTGTCTCCTTAACCTAGACCTAATAGCACTTCTGAACCTTTTGTCTCACTTAACCTAGACCTAATAGCACTTTTGAACCTTTCGTCTCACTTAATCCAGACCTAATAGCACTTCTGAAGCTTTTGTCTCAATTAACTTTGACTTAATGCCAGTTCTGAACTTTGTATCTTTCTTAACCTAAACCTAATATCAGTTCTGAACCCTGCGCCTAATTTACTATCAACCCAATAACACTTCTGAACCTTGTGTCTCATTTAATCTCAATGCATAATAGAGTTATGAACGTTTATATCTAATTTATCCTGAACCTAATAGAAAATAAAGTCGTATTAGAAGACCTTCCATAGTATTTATTCATAAAATAATTCCGAAATTAAAATATAAATAAATAAATAAGACGTAATAGGTCTACATATCCATATAGTTAATGTGAACCAGAGAACTTTTGATTTAGTGTTGCTATGTATATAAATATGATATTCATACTATCGCGCATTTTTCTTTATTTTATACATTCTGCCTTACGTTTTGTTTTACGTTTAATGCGTTGACGTAAGCTTCAAGCGTGTGTTATCGTTTTTAATTATGGAAACAAGTTTTTCTTTTCACTTTTACCATTAAATTTTTATTATTATTATTATTATTATTTTTTTAACATAAGGGAGATTTGTTGTAACGTTAATAGAATAGAAGTAGAAGTATGAGTTTAGTCTTTGGTACCTCTTTTCATTTGCCTTTTGCACGTTTTATTGGATTCTCTAAATTCCTATTCAGTTTTTTTTTTAAGTTCTTGCATGTTTTGCCTTTCTCTCCGTTAAAACTCTTCCCTATTCTCCCATATCCCATGTTCTTTTTTTTCTTTCTTCTCTTATTTTCTCCCATGCCATGTCCTTCACCAAAATGTTTTCTCTGTTTAATCCCATTCTTTGGTAGAAAGCGGAAAAAGATAAACCAACGTGAATTTTAAATTCACATGACTGTTATTTTTTTAAATATTGATTTTTGCGTCGCAAATTGGTAAATAAATTTAAATTTCCGTAGCAGTTTGTTAGTTTTGTATTGCGTTTTCGACAGTGTATGAAATTATTATTATTATTATTATTATTATTATTATTATTATTATTATTATTATATTTTACTGTTTTATATGGTAGGGAATAATACTAACTTAACATTTTTGAATATCATAAACGATAATGATAATTAAAAGCAATGCAAATAGAAGGAAGTAATGTACTAACTTTATTCTATAGATTGTCGAAGCTGATAAATAGTTTTAAATGCGTCTGTATCGAGCTTTTTATGAACTGCTGAATCCATAACGCCGTCACAAAACAGAGAATTGAAATTGTAAAATTTTTCTTCTTACGATAAAGATACAAGTTAATTTCACACAACTGTTCATTTCTTGCCTGATATTGTACCCCCAATGCTACTCGAATTTAGTTCGTGGGGTCCGCGCTGGCTCAGTGGTAGAGCGTTCGCCTCTGTTGCATACGGTCCCTGTTTTGATCCCCGTTCGCACCCAATGGGCTTTGTGGTGGACCAACACCGTGTGCGTGGGTTTTCTCAGGGTTTTCCCGTTTCCTCCCACTTTATTCACTCCGCCATTTAATTCATTTCTAATCATTACCACCTTTTTTTAGCCTAAGCGGCATAACCGAAGTACGTAAAAGCGAAAGATTTTATTTT
The DNA here is from genome assembly GCF_964235325.1 of Thermobia domestica. Lineage (NCBI taxonomy): Eukaryota > Metazoa > Arthropoda > Insecta > Zygentoma > Lepismatidae > Thermobia > Thermobia domestica. Next base: position 71,694,487 of record NC_137463.1, on the reverse strand, counting down.
ATTTTCGAATTTAGATCCTTTTCCCACTTTTCTAACAGTTCGGAACCAAACATTACTTTTCTTTCTCAATTTTTAATGGGAATCGAGAGGACTTATCCAAACCAATATTTCTTGATAAATGCTATCTGACAAATAGGTGCATCCTTTATAAACTCGTCACCAGAGCTTGAAACAATTAAGAAAAAAATAGAAGGGCAGGAAAGAGGGTACTACTCCGTGATTTTTCTATTTCATCTTCTTTCCGAAAACGTGTAAGATGGGTGCTACTATTCAGTAATTTATAACAGGGTTGTTCTGTGTCTTATTTCGTGGTTCCACGGCGGGTTCCGGTCTCCTGCGTGACAAGCAAAGTTCATCTTGGTAAAACTTTGTAATGTCAGCACTGAATCTTGCAAATGCACCTTATATTAAAGAGGTCTTGCAAAATGCATTACATATAAAAGTAGTCCTCGAAATCACGAAGTTTGAAAACCGCTGGTCCAGATAGAAATACGAGAACTAACAAAGCACGAGAAAATAAAGCATGCAAGAGTGATTCATGAAGAAAACGTTTCAAAGTATTAATGGAGCAAAAATTAAAGGTCTTAGCAAGTTAAAAGGCGAGAATGAAACAATTTCGCTATCAGAAAATACAGATTAAGGGTAATGTACTCTTTGGCAAATCTGGTAATTATTTCAGTGGCAAAAGTTTTCATATCGTAGGTCTGTAACAAGTAAACTAAACTTTCAGGCGTTAACCGATAATGTTCATCACAGTTCAAGAAGACACTTTCTTAATTTGAATGTAAAAAGTATAGTATGCATAGTAATCAGGAGATTTGGGGTAAAATTCTTAGGCTTCAATCATTCTGGATGAGATGTTTTGTAAATTTAGCGAAAACCGCTATACTGTTTACAAACATGAAGAAAGGACATTTTCCTTTTCTGTTTCATGATATCTCATATCGTTTTTGCTCTGATATCTATTGACGGATAGTCATAATTGTCCTATAAGACTCAAATAAATAGCTACACGGTTCAACGATATGAATCTATAAATTACGAGCATAATTAATTAATAAGTAAAGATCGTGGTCCAAGCGCAGAGTTGGAAATAACACATCAGTCATGTCCCGAGTGTTTATACCTTCAGCTGCGCCAGGTACTCATTTCTGGAGAGGATAGAATGCTCCTCAAAGCCGCATTGGGATGAGAAAAATTTCCCGATCCTATCTGGGATCGAACCCGGACCATCCGGTTGTATGCCTTCGGCACAGTGACTCTCACAGTTACAACGACTTATCAAGAATAGTCGTTAACCTGGTTCGGCTAAGTAAGATATACAAATTTCGAGTGGAATTTCTTTGCATGTAAAAATTAGCTTCAATAATTATATACGATTATTCTCACCTTTTTAATAAGAATGATAACGTCGGTGAACGGTGTTAAAAATGGTTTATTAGTTGATATACTTTATAATATCTTTTCCTTAAAACTGTCAAGCACACAAACTTGCTGACTAGGTATCCACAAACATGTACATAGCAACAACTATCCTATAATAATACTTTACATATCTTAAAAACATTCTTCTTTTGTTAATATGAAATTAACATTCTACTAAGTATAGTGCACATGTATGAGCACTTTCTGCCCAAGGTACAGGTAATTATTACTCAATCCAAAGTATTTTGTTATATAAAATGTCGCCCGACAATTGGACTGAATATAAAAGTCATGAGTGAGCTTGGCTTTTATCTTCAAGAACCACTGGTCCGTTTACAATAGTGTTCTTACATTGCATATGTCCATCACATTTTGATCGCACCTCGTATATCTCTTCATTACATTTCACATATATATATATTTTTAACAAATCTTACACTTCATCAATACTTATCTTTTATTACAATAATTATATTTATTTCATTATTATTCACTATATTATTATTATATTTTCTTATTAAAAATATCGTCGCTCATTTAATTAATCGTTGAAGGATGCGAATTCAAAAATCGTAAAGGACAAACATGAGTTACAAATAGTCAGGGCGCATTATATAATAAATAAGTTAGACGTTTTAAAATAAACATTGGATTCCTAAGGTATCAAAACATAGAAGAATCTCATTCAAGATAGTCGTTGAATAATTAGTTTTATAGAATGGATCTTATTCTTAACATAATCTTTGACAATTAAGTTTTCAACACAAATCAATCTAATATAAATAATCTTTGCTTTTAATCATTTATGAATTAAATTATAATTCTTCATATTAACAAGAAAGAATAAAAATCATTTGAAAATTAACTTTCCAGTCTACCTAAAACTCTATTTAAGCACTTCAAGTATTTATAAGAATCGTTTTCGTTATTGATATTAACACATAAACTTAAAAATAAAAATTCATAAGAATCTATAACTGATATGAATTTAACCTAATTTCATTAACGGTAATCAGGTTACATTCGTACTTGCATACGATTCTAATAAAGTACATTGTACTGCACAATCATGATTAGGTTCTGTACTATTTTGTACATGTATTTCGTCGTGATTCTGATTTTGATATGAAATGCCATCTCTTGTTCTTCCATTACGTCTATCCACGTAGTTCGCTGTATTTCTGGAATTTCGCCATACATTACGTCTATTTTTAAACCTATTTTGATTATATGGTCTAACATATGGATTGCTACGATTAATTAGGTTAGGCGGATTCCCTACATAACTTTGCCTATTTTGCTCATTTTGATTGCTAGAATTTACTCGGCTTAGGTTATGTTCCGTATTATTCACACTTCGGATATTCAAATTCCGAACTGGCACAAAATGATCTGAATTATTCTTATTTTTACCCATTCCGGCTTGTTGATTCATAGCATGGTATTGAGTTTCATAGCATTGGACAAGCATTAATAAATGGTTGAAACTCATACACTGGGTGGAAAATAAGATCTGTTGTAACTTAAATGGAAGCAAATTTCGAATCGATGCTATTATTCTCGATTCCGATTGCAATGGATTAACGACCTTTAATTCGTTGTATGTATTTACAACAAACTCTACAACAGATTTATGCAATCGAGGATTGAAGTGTTGATTTCTAAGGGTGGCATCTCTATTTGCCAGCAAAAAGTCATTTTCATAATTTGCGATTAGTGCCGCTTTGAATTCTTCATAAGTACTGATGTGATCACGTACTGCTTTAAACCATAATGAACAAGGTGGGAGTAATACATGAGGGATTAATTTCATATATTGCGATCTATCTATACACATAATATTGCACTCATCCTGGAATTTCTCTAAGAAAGAAGTAGCATTCTCGTTACACTTACCACTGAATTTACTCATAGCTCGTATTTCACTCATCTTAACACTTAATTTTACCTTCCTTTTATCATTCCGTGTACTTGTTGAGTGATAGTTCCTATCCATTACGTGATGTGTTGTTACACCATCTATGTTTCGCCCATCTGTACTCTTCGGATGTATTTCGTCCAATATAATATCCTCATCAGACCCCGGCGAAGGTGAGTTCATCACTGGTGAGTGGGGAAACTCCAAGCGATCACTACCCAAGTTATTACGGTATGTGTTGTCCTTAACCTGTAGCGTTCTAATCTCTTCCTGTATAGTAGCTAACAATTGCGTATTTACACGTATGTTGTTAGAATTGTTGATGACCTGGATCTTTTGCTGTTGAACGGAAGATTCTATTACTTCTAAATCTTTTTTCACAGCACTGATTTCTTGGTTTTGGTGATTGTGCTTCTCCTGACAATCATCGGATATCCTTTTTAACTTTTCCTCGAACTGTGAGGATATGTCATTCACCACCTGGACAATTGTCTGTCTCGTTTCATCTGACTTCTGTTCTATCCGTCTACTTAATTCTTCATATTGCTTGTTAGATTCGTCAAACTTCTGTTCCATTCGTCTACTTAATTCTTCATATTGTTTGTTAGATTCGTCAGACTTCTGTTCTATGGTCTGCTTTATCTCGGTAGACATCTGAACCAATTGTCGCTGTAAAGCTAACAAGATTCGGTCTTCCGATGTCAATCCTGGTGTTACACTAGTTTCACCGTTGTCACTATTATTTGATTCATGCTCCGTTGTTTCGTTGACCATTTTTCTTACAATTATTCTACCACTTCTCAATACAGTCAAATTTGTATTCATTAACTAAAAAAGTAAATTCACTCCTACTATGCTTCGGGATGAGAATTTACAGTATATCCCGGGTTTCGGCACCAAAATTTTTAACAAACGACTTATCAAGAATAGTCGTTAACCTGATTCGGCTAAGTAAGATATACAAATTTCGAGTGGAATTTCTTTGCATGTAAAAATTAGCTTCAATAATTATATGCGATTATTCTCACCTTTTTAATAAGAATGATAACGTCGGTGAACGGTGTTAAAAATGGTTTATTAGTTGATATACTTTATAATATCTTTTCCTTAAAACTGTCAAGCACACAAACTTGCTGACTAGGTATCCATAAACATGTACATAGCAACAACTATCCCATAATAATACTTTACATATCTTAAAAACATTCTTCTTTTGTTAATATGAAATTAACATTCTGCTAAGTATAGTGCACATGTATGAGCACTTTCTGCCCAAGGTACAGGTAATTATTACTCAATCCAAAGTATTTTGTTATACAGTAAATAAATAAATAAATAAATAAATAAATGGTTAAGATGAGAACACACATGACTATCTAAGCTAGCAATATTTCTGAAGACATTTTTGTAGCCTAAAACGCATTGTAGTAAGCCAATTTATCAACAATTAGCCTCCTAAACTAAGAGAATGTCTACAGACGAATCTTTTAAAAAAATGAAACATTGCAAATCAATTTTGTAATTGTTTAGTCGCAAAATCAAGAAATTTGAACTACAATAAATCTTGAATCTGATCTGAAAATCTATAAGTTTTGAGGCACCTTGTTGAGATCTCTTGTTTCTTGAGCAGATTCTTTTTAAGCATCACTGTAAACAGTACGAATCTAAACGAAATCTTCTATTATTTCTTTCGAAGGAAGAGAAACCCTAAAATATCTTTTTTAATACTAGATTTATATAAGGTGAGGTTTCTAGGAAAAGCTCCTTCAGCGTACTATTCGCTTCAGACAAATAGAGCAGCATCTATTCTGAGTCTCTGCAAAAGGAGCTACAAATAAACTGCTTTTTGTTCGATAAATGCTCCTTGTGACGTAATGCATCTTCCATCGTTGAAAACTACGGAAAACACCCAATCGTCTCTCCGGTGTCCTATTTCTTCAGTTTGAAATCATCTTCTGTTCTCGAGGAAATGCTTTGAAGTCCTTTCTTTTATTTTCTTCTTCTTTTTTTTGGAATGGAGTGAAGAGAGAGAGAGAGAGAGAGAGGAACATAAAAAAGTATTCTCTTGGTGGTCATTTTCTAGATAAATTATGTTTGATAATAAAAGTCAAGTGGCTTTTGAACTATCTTTTTCGCCAATTCCAAACAGAAAAATAAGAACATTTCCATCATTTTATGATATACGGAAAGAGGTCTGTCTATCGAACTGTCCGACATAAATTTGCAGAGCAAAGAGGTATGTATATACATATTGCGTCCTTTTATCGTAGATTTATCATCTGGCGATACGAATTCTTTACGTGACGCTCCAAAAAATATTTTTTTTCTTTTCTTTTCTTTCTTTCTTTTTAAAAAGAAAAACTTTTGTAACATTTTCAATCTATACTTCTTCTGCTTTTACATCTTTATCCATTATTCGAAGCGAAGAGACAAAATAAGGGTTATGTCAGACCTTCTTCATCCATTTTGCGTTCCTTTTGTAAGCTTGTTGCAGCAGGAATATTGTAAATAGAATAGACGAACTTTGCAACATGATAATGGTCATTGTGTAGCTAGTTTTAATATGAGATAACCTTTGATGGCGTGCTTGAGGAATAGTAGCCAGAAAACTGTGTTATTACCAGCAATTAAATTCTTGATTCAAATGATTCGAGAAAACTTGAGAGAACTTTACACATTAACAGCGGTTGTGGTGTAGACTATCTTATACCGAGATGATTATGATTAATTATGACCTTGAAGAATAGTGGCTCGAAAACTGAAAACTGTCGCAGATGTTAGCAGTTATTTTGTTTCAAGATTACCTGTGGTAGAATGAACAAAGCTTAAACGCTGAGAATGGTTATCGTGTAAATTTGTTTCAAAATACGAAAATGAAATATTTCAGTTTAACATCCAACGATTATGCTCTTTAGGTTAAGGAAGACGATGATTAAGTTAAGTGAATGATGATGGAAAAACGGATCGAATAAGAATATGGTAGGGAACTAGACCATCCCGAGAAACGATGTTGTCCACCACAAACTTACTTGGCCGGAAAGCGAACCAGAGACCCCATGCACCAGATATAAGCGTTGTACCACTGAGCCACCATGACTCCAGGATTGGTTTTAAAATTAGATGGTGATACAGTTGACTCATGTCTGAAGAATGAGTGAAAACCTGTCCCTTGTATTGAATTTACAAGTCATTTCTTCCTGAATGCACGACTCCGAGACGATTTGAGATGTAGTGAGCAAACTTTGGTAACAATGCACACAAAATTATCAAAAGTAAATCGGAGTATTAATCACACTCAAGCCACACAAAGGCGAATTATGATGATTGTCCTCTTCCCCTTAGCTTACTGTTGAACTTATACACAAAATGTGTATGCTTAGACATTGCCTAATAAACAGCGTTCATAATATTGCTGTGGCTGAGTAATGTTTATCGTCTCGTCTTGAAAGCAGAGGAGAAGTACACTTTCAAATGCAAGGCGAGACGAGAAACATGACGATTCTTGTCTTCTTTCGAGACCAGAATCGAGACGAGACAAAACAATTCTCTAATCTCGTGGGCAACTCTAATCTCAAACACTGGATTAGTGTTACTTGATTCATATAGAAAAAAGATTTTACGAATATAATAAAGAGTATTTATCAATGTTTAAAGGTACGCAAATCACACACACACACACACACACACACACACACACATATATATATATATATATATATATATATATATATATATGTATATGAGTTGAATATTACGATATCATACCCTTCGAGTGCTTATGGTAATGTGGAAGGATTCTGATACTTCTAAATGAAATTAAGAGAAAAAAAATCAGGCCAAAAGTTTTGTATTTTACGAAACAAGACGAGAAAACCTTAGTTTCTCGACTCGCCTCTTCTCGGGGACAATGTTATTGCTGAATTGAGAAAAGCATGCTTATAAGTGTTTTCCATTCATGTTGTCCAATTCCAGATGCTTGCTTACGCATCAGCAGTTAAAGTACACTGTTTTTTTTAAACGCAAGATTCACACAAACAGGAATATTATCTTTCCAGTACACAGACAAATGTAATAGTAAGCATGTGCACAATCTATTTTCAACTGAATCTTCTGTGACGTCATAGTTTTCTGCTCTTCTTCTCTCTAAACCACACTGAAAGGAGAAGAAGCTGTAAAATAATCTGGCGTTAATAAAAGACAGTGGTGCCAGAGAAAGAAAAACATCGATAGGATTGTTGATAGTTTTACAGGCACTGCTTGTTGATCCATGACTACGCGTACGCTTCGTATACATATGTTTATTTCATTTTCCTACCATATCCTTTCCCCTCTAGTGTTTCTATGCTATTTATCTAGTTATAAAAGCTCGCTCCTACGTCACACATCGTACAGTTTGAAATTACTTATCTACACAGTAGACAGCTTTAGTGACCCCGATTTAATCCTGGGTTTACACCATAGCATATATTCTTCACAGGATGAACAGAGCAAAGAAATGAATCGTAAATACAACTTTTAGAGGATATAAGCCGTGTTTTATGAATCGATTATTAAAAGGTTTTAAAATATCAAGCGTTTCTTGTGGAACACTATACATAGAGCACGGACATAAGTATTGTCAAAAGCTATTTAAAAAAGAAAAACAGGAGAAAAATGGGTAAAATCAGTTGGGTGAAACCAGGCCCGTATCCAGGGGGGTCTAGGGAGGCCGCCCCCCCCCTTAATTTTTGCGGGCCCCCTCTAAAATTTTCACGGTAGGCTTGCAAATGAACTATAATATAGTGATGAACTATAATATGGTTGGCACGGCCCCCCCTAACTTCAGCCGGGCCCTCCCTACATTTTTGGGCTGGCTACCGGCCTGGGTGAAACGAAAACCGATGAAGATGTGCTAGAAAAGACTTGGATGTGAGGAGAACAATCCTGGACAATAGCTAAAAAAAAGGAAAAAAGAAACTGATCATTAGAAGAACTTGTTACCCTGATAGAAAATATTGTAAAAGATAAAAGAGGGATATGGAAATAAATTGCAATTGAAGACTATACTGTAAAGGTAAAGTTTTACCAGAAACGAGGAGATTATCTGAGGACTGGAATGCATACATGTAAGCTTATATTTTTTTTTTATGAGAAATGAATTATCTAAGGACCGTGTGAAATGAAGAGATTATCTGAAGACCATAGTAAATAGAGGCTTCCGTTTCCGTGAAATGAAGAAATTATCTAAGGACGGTAGAACATCAAAGCTCACAAATATTACGTGAGATTATCTGAGGACCGTAGGACATGGAAACCTATAAATTTTTCATGAAACGAAAAGATCATCTGAGGACCGTAATATTGCACTTGGAAGCTTATAAATTTTACAAGTAATGAAGAGATTATCTAACGACCATAGAACATCAAAGCTTTTAAATATAACGTGATACGAAGAGATTATCTGAGGACCGTAGTAAATTGAAGCTTATAAAGTTTACCTGAAGTGAGGATATTAGCGCGTGAAAGCTTGTAAATTTTACGTGAAACGAATTTATTAACTGTAGTACATGGAAGCTTACACATTTTACGTGAAACGAAGAGATTATCTGAGGACTGTAGTCAGTGGCGTATTTACGATTTTGTTTCGGGGAGGGCTTTGCTAACTTTCGGGGGGGGGCTTTGCCTGAAAATTCTGCAATATATTTCATTTACTTTACTATAGTAAGTAATATTTCGGGGGGGGGGCTTAAGCCCGGAAGCCCCCCTCTAAATACGCCACTGACTGTAGTACATGGAAGCTTATACTCGTAAATTTAGCTTGAAATTCAGAGATTATCTGCAAACAGTGATGTTATGGAAGCTTGTAAATTGACCTCAAACGAAGATATTATCGGAGGACGTAGTATATGGAAGATAACATTAAATTTTACGTTTACGGTACTTTTACGTTAAATAAAGAGATTATCTGAAGGCAATAGTACATGAAAGCGTATGTATTTTACATAAGAGATATTTCACAAGTGTACTGCTTACATGGAAGCTTATACATTTTACGTAAACGAAAACCTTATCATAGGACATTAGTACAAGGGAATTTACAAACTTAGTGCAAACGACCTGCCAGTGATGGTGGCATTCCTATGGTGGTGAAAAAGAGGAGTGATATATTTCAAATATCGAATTTCGATACAAATTGCGTAATTCATGTGTCAGTAATTAATTTTTCGTTTGGGACAAGGCGATATATTTTCGAACTCTCTCTTTTTTTTTTCTTTCTTCATCGGCAATAACTACAGACCAAACTTTGTTCATTAAACGTAAAGAAAGTGATAAAGATAAAAAAAGAGAGAAATTTTCGCTGAGGCCATTATATTAAAAAAAAAGTGGTCGAGTAATACAAAAGAGTTGAAGAAGGGGACTAGCTATGAAGTATGTTATGATCTTGCAAATTCTAAGAAACAGACAAAAAAAAAAAAAAAAAAAGGCCAAAAAGCATGTTGAGGGAGACGAAAACAGTAGTATGAAAAACTAGCAAGTCAAAAAAATTATACATTTTGTTTAAAGACTGCTTCTGGTCCTTTTTATGTTTAAAGCGGAAAAAATGCTCTCTTTTTCTCGTTAGAAAAAATGAGAAAGCTGAGATCGATGACTGTGCAATAAAGGTTCCGCCTGCTCATCCAGTTATAAATTTTATAATATCGCTGTCTTTTCCAGCCCTTTTCGCTATCTTATTCGGTTTCTCTCTGCGGAACTAGACCACATATCTTCTAAAATAAGAATTTTTTATTCGTTTATTTTTCTTTCTTCTTGCCCAAAGTTTAATGTGGAAGTTTTCTCATTGTGCACTGAGATTATTGGCATAAAATGGTGTTATGCCTAGAGTTCTTGCATCTTGTACACATTTGAACTATGAAACTCGTTTACCTTGAACACAAAAGTAAAGAAAACTATTTAGTATTATTCGTGGATTATGTAAATAAAGAGTGTCCCAAAATTCACGCAAGATTTGAATTTTATGGCATTTGTGTGAAAAGGTGCTGCCAACGAAAAAAAAAAAAAAAAAAAACGTGACAGTTGAGAGTTCAAGTTTATTAAAAATGGAGCGCTCTACGAAAAAGCAAAGCGTTTTCATTGTTGAGCAATATTTTAAAAAAAAAAATGACCAGTCATTCTTTTAGAAAAAGCTTTCCGGGGGGCACATGTATTATTCCGGGGGCATTGCTGTACTATTTTATTTATTATTATATTATAGACGTATTACTTTGTTCTCGTCCGGGGGACACTCTCAGAGCTCGGGGGAAGGGGCAGTGCCTCCCCAAAAAAACATGTCTGGAAGAAACACTGATAATGACGGTTTGGGAGTTACACTTCGCAATTTTGGGCGTAGTATCACTTCACCAACTGTGAAGAGATTGGGAGAATGGATCAATTTGTGATCTTAAACACTCTGAGCGTCCTTCAGCAAGTCGTTCAACACAAAACGTCGAAGCAGTTCGTGAGAGTTCAGAAAAATCAATTTGACACCGTGGTCAAAAATTGAACATTTCGAGAAGCTCTCTATAGCGTGCTCGCTAATGCGACACGACAAACTAAATTTTTTTAAATGCCTAAATTGCAAGATATGAATGTGAACGACATGTGGTTTCAACAAGACGGCGCAACATGCCATACAGCCCAAGAAACAATTTAATTACTGCATAGTAATTAACTGTAACTTGTACTGTAACTGTAACTGTAACTGGTCATGTAACTTTTACTGATCAAAATTGGCCCCCCAGATCGTGGACTTTTTTTTTTAATTTAAGGTTTTTGCCAGGGGTTTTCAAACTTTTTGCAGTTGAGTCTCCCCTCAACCACCAAAATCTGAATCCGGCTCCCCTGTCAAAAATTAAATGTGTCAGCAACATAAATACATGTGTCCATGAAAAAAAAAAAAAACATTAACACTATGATAAGCTATGTTTCATTTGTTAATCACTATGGAAATATCTTATTAATACAAGTGATCTACATTGTAGACACTGATTACACCTTTTAATGTTATTATCCGGTGTTAATAATTACAAATTGTGTAAGTCAGGTATTGATGTTAAAATTGAAAAAATACGAGCAGAGAGGGAGTTTAAACAATAAAATCAGGCACATTTAAATGTTGAGCAAAATCAATGGGATGTTTTAAGTCACATAATTTATTAAATCTCGGCACATATTTTCAAATGGCAAGATGCAAGACGGCTTCGACCAATGAAATTTCAGAAGAAAAAAAAAAGATTTGTAAATGGCAGTAGTACTTTAGAAAATATTAAAGATCAAGAATCGTTCCAAAAGTAATAACAGAACATTAAGAGAAAAAAAAAATCAGCTCTCAGGGCGTCGCACGAAATTCCAGAGACATTTAAGAAGACACATTGTTTTACAGAGATAAAGCAGAAGATCGTTAATGGATTTCTAACAAGCATTATACACGTTTAAGCCAAAGGTGAAAGGGTCATCCCTGATCGTATGTGGAACAGAGGTGAAACAAAGGCTTAATCCAGTATGTATTACTAAAGAAGAAGGGTGCAGGCTTCAGTATACGTGTTGCATTATAAATATGTTCCTTTGTAGAATCTTTTCTGAAAGTTCTCGCGCCGCCCCTGAGAACCTTCGGCGCCTCCCCAAGGAGGCGCGCCGCACAGTTTGAAAATCCCTGGTTTATGCCAACAAGCCCAACGCCTTGAAGGAGGAAATTGTGTACTGTATCAACGAAGTTCAGCCACATTTAGTACCCGGCTATTTGAGGCGATCGCAAAGCGTATTTATTGCTCATGCGTACTCTTGGAATACGCTGACCATGTATTTAGATGGCTAATCATAAACGCGAAAGCAATAAAATCGCTGAGAAAACGTCAGCTCGAGCGTATTTGGTGCGGGTCGGAACAATAGACCACCTGCTGTTGAAAATATTTCAAAAGGAAGGAAAAAAAGGAAAGACGTGTTGCCAGGCAAAGGGATTGTAGAAAGAAACAACTGCTTGGAAGATGGTTTGTGCAGAGTATTGGAACTCTGCTATTACACACCTGGACCTGGCAAAAAGACCTGGAAACTCTGACTGGCTCACAGTATGATTTACACATCTGGTGAAAGTAAAATTACTGAATAGCCACTTTAGCCGCGTTTGCTACAGGGGGTAACGCTTTCTCAAATAGCCTAAGACTTATGCAAAACGATCGTCGAAAATTTCAACAAAAAAAAAAAAAAAAAAAAGAGTGCGTATGTGTCAGTTAAGCCGTGGAGGTCACCTACGCTAAATGCTATTCCATACATAGCCCTGTACTATATTCTTTATGAATAAAAAAAAATACAATTTTTAGTTAGAAACCGGTGTTCCCTATCCTTGTTACTTGCGTGAAGGATATCTGGTATTAGTTGATGTTCCTGTACTTAGACCTTTAACGACACAATAATTGAAAAATATTCGACTTATTGACAGTAGCAACTCGTAAGAGATGTTATATCAGTATTTTTTCACCACAAGCTAAAGTAAGGAAACTTGCCTAAAGTCTTAATAACAACATGGTACGTAGTAATATATATTTTAAAGAAGTTTGATCTGCCGAAATCCATTTTTGTGCCTGAGCAATAAAAAAATTCAAGAACTACTTGATAGATCAGTAATAAGTTTGGTCAGGATTAATGGGTCAAAAGTTGGAAATCGAATTCAATAATGGAGAAGATATTCAAGCCGGAAGTAGTAGAAATCAACCATTTCCGGTTACAACGTTCATCACTAAGTACCAAAACGGTAATATATAGCAAAAAGCGGTTTCCTACAGTCGATTAAGCGTACTAAGAACTTCCACCCTTAATTTTTTACTAAAACCGGAAGTGATAGACTTTCAGTACAACTTCCGGTTTCAATATTGATCTACTACATCCATCCTTAATTCTTTGCTAAAACCGGAAGTGATAGATTTTCAGTACAACTTCCGGTTTCAATATTGATCTACATAGAGTAAAAACAATAAGAAATAGCAAGAAACGTATTTTTTTTCTATTTTGCTTCTCTCTTAATACTGTATTCAAACAAAAATGTGGAAGAAATCAATCACTTCCGGTTCCTAACGTTGATCGTCATAGAGCAAAAGACAGTAATAGACAGCAAGAAGCGAATTTTTACAAACAGTTAAGCATACCTAGATTACTGTATGTTGTAATAGTACCGCTTTCGGTTTCAATATTAATTGAAGAAAATCATGCCATACAAATCAAACTCCTTCACGTGGTGTACACGTGGACGTGAAACTACTACTTGTTTTTATCGACGCGACTTCCTTCAAGAGTCGCCACTGCCCATTGGTTATAACAAAATACTTTGGTTTGAGTAATATTTACCTGTACCTTGGGCAGAAAGTACTCATACATGTGCACTATACTTAGTAGAATGTTCATTTCATATTAACAAAAGAAGAATGTTTTTAATATATGTAAGTGATTATTATGGGATAGTTGTTGCTATGGACATGTTTTATGGTTACCTAGTCAGTGAGTTTGTGTACTTAACAGTTTTAAGAAAAGAATATTATAAGTTATATCAAATAATAAACCAGTTTAGCACCGTTTATAGACGTTGTCATTTTTATTAAAAAGGTGAGATTAATGGTATTTAAATATCGAAGCTAATATTTTCATGTCAAAGAAATACTACCACTTCGAATTTTTATCTCAGCAAACGAACCAGGTTTACGACAATCTTTTTGATAAGTCGTTGTAAAAATTTTGGTGCCGAAACCCGGGACTTTGTAAATTCAATTCCCGAAGAAGAGTAAGGTTGAATTTACTTTTATACTACAGTTAATGAATACGAACTTAACCATATTGCGAAGTGGTAAAGTGATCATAAGAAAAATGGACAACGAAACAATACAGCAGGAATCAAATACTAGTGACAAAGGTGAAACTAGTGTAACACCAGGATTGACATCGGAGGATCGAATCTTGTTAGCTTTACAGCGACAAATGATGCAGATGTCTACCGAGATAAAGCAGACCATGGAACAGAAGTTCAACGAATCTAACAAGACCATGGAACAGAAGTTCAACGAATCTAACACGACCATGGAACAGAAGTTCAACGAAGCTAACAAACAAAATGAAGAATTGAGTAGACGAATGGAACAGAAGTTTGACGAAGCTAACAAGACCATGGAACAGAAGTTCAACGAATTTAACAAGACCATGGAACAGAAGATAGAACTGAGGTTTGACGAAGCTAACAAGCAATATGAAGAATTAAGTAGACGGATAGAACGGATAGAACAGAAATCAGATGAAACGAAACAAACAATTGTCCAGGTGGTGAACGACATATCCTCACAGTTCGAGGAAAAGTTAAAAAGGATATCCGATGATTGTCAAGAAAAGCACAATCACCAAAACCAAGAAATTAGTGCTGTAAAAAAAGATTTAGAAGTAATAGAATCTTCCATTAAACAGCAAAAGATCCAGGTCAGCAACAATTCTAATAACATACGTGTAAATACACAGTTGTTAGCTACTATTCAGGAAGAGATTAGAACGTTACAGGCTAAAGACAACATTTACCGTAATAACTTGGGTAGTGATCGCTTTGAGTTGCCCCACTCACCAGAGATGAACTCGCCTTCGCCGGGGTCTGATGAGGATATTATACTAGAAGAAAGTTGTCCGAAGAGTACTGATGAGCGAAACGTAGATGGTGCGACGACACAGCACGTCATGGATAGGAACTATCACTCAACAAGAACAAGGAATGAGAAAAAGAAGGTAAAATTAAGTGTTAAGATGAGTGAAATTCGAGCTATGAGCAAATTCAGTGGTAAGTGTAATGAGAATGCTACTTCTTTCTTAGAGAAATTCCAAGACGAATGCAATATAATGTGTATAGATCGATCACAATATATGAAATTAATACCCCATGAATTACTCCCACCTTGTTCCTTATGGTTTAAAGCAATACGTGATCACATTAGTACATATGAGGAATTCAAAGCGGCATTGATCGCAAATTATGAAAATGACTTTTTGCTGGCAAATAGAGATGCCACCCTTAGAAATCAACACTTCAATCCTCGATTGCATAAATCTGTTGTAGAGTTTGTTGTAAATGTCTACAACGAATTAAAAGTTGTTAATCCATTACAATCGGAATCGAGAATAATAGCATCGATTCGAAATTTGCTTCCATTTAAATTGCAACAGATCTTATTTTCCACACAGTGTATGAGTTTCAGCCATTTATTGATGCTTGTCCAATGCTACGAAACTCAATACCATGCCATGAATTCACAATCAGGAATGGGTAAAAATAAGAATAATTCAGATCATTTGGTGCCTGTTCGAAATTTAAATATCCGAAGTGTGAATAATACGGAACATAACCTAAGCCGAGTATACTCTAGCAATCAAAGTGAGCAAAATAGGCAAAGTTATGTAGGGAATCCGCCTAATCTAACTAATCATGGTAATTATGATGTCAGATCACCCAACAGCAGTAGATATAAAAACAATCGAAGTACCGAGAGAAATTCCAGGAATACAGCGAACTATGTGGATAGACGTAATTGGAGATCAAGAG
This sequence comes from Thermobia domestica, assembly GCF_964235325.1. Taxonomy (NCBI): domain Eukaryota; kingdom Metazoa; phylum Arthropoda; class Insecta; order Zygentoma; family Lepismatidae; genus Thermobia; species Thermobia domestica. Next base: position 71,678,570 of record NC_137463.1, on the reverse strand, counting down.
ATGGCACTTTATACCAAAATCAAAATCACGATGAAAGACATGTACAACATAATGTAGAACCTAATCATGATTGTGCGGTACAATGCACTTTATTAGATTCATATGCAAGTACGAATGTAACATGATTACCGTCAATGAAATTAGGTTAAACCCATATTAGTTATAGATTCTTGTGAATTTTCATTTTAAAGTTTATGTGTTAATATCAATAATGAAAACGATTCTTAAAAATACTTGAAATGCTTAAATAGAGTTTTAAGTAGACTGGAAAATTAATTTTCAAATGATTTTTATTCTTTCTTGTTAATGTGAAGAATCATAATTCGATTCATAAATGATTAAAAGCAAAGATTATTTATATTAGATTGATTTGTGTTGAAAACTTAATTGTCAAAGATTATGTTAAGTAGAAGATCTATTCTATAAAACTAATTATTCAACGACTGCCTTGAATGAAATTCTTCTTTATTATAACATCTTAGTGCTACGATGTATACCTTTAAATGCAACATCTAACTTATTTATTATATAATGCGCTCGAACTATTTGTAACCCACGTTTGTCCTTTACGATTTTTGAAATCGCACCCGTCGACGACTAATTAAATGAGCGACGATATTTTTAATAAGAAAATATATTAATAATATAGTGGATAATAATGAAATAAATATAATTAATGTAATTAAAGATAAATATTGATGAAATGTAAGATTTGTTTAATGTATATGTGAAATGTAATGAATAGATATACAAGGTGCGATCAAAATATGATGGACATATGTAATGTGAGAACACTAATGTACACGGACCAGTGGTTCTTGAAGATAAAAGCCAAGCCTACTCATGACTTTTATATTCAGTCCCTTTGTCGAGCGACATTTTTATATAACAAAATACTTTGGTTTGAGTAATATTTACCTGTACCTTGGGCAGAAAGTACTCATACATGTGCACTATACTTAGTAGAATGTTCATTTCATATTAACAAAAGAAGAATGTTTTTAATATATGTAAGTGATTATTATGGGATAGTTGTTGCTATGGACATGTTTTATGGTTACCTAGTCAGTGAGTTTGTGTACTTAACAGTTTTAAGAAAAGAATATTATAAGTTATATCAAATAATAAACCAGTTTAGCACCGTTTATAGACGTTGTCATTTTTATTAAAAAGGTGAGATTAATGGTATTTAAATATCGAAGCTAATATTTTCATGTCAAAGAAATACTACCACTTCGAATTTTTATCTCAGCAAACGAACCAGGTTTACGACAATCTTTTTGATAAGTCGTTGTATGGTTGATTGATTGGAGTATAACTTCTCTTTTTAATCACCTAATTAAGCTAAACAAGACAGGGCCTACTGCTTCATTGATTGATTTATATGTGTTTATGTAGCGAGGCTGCACAGGGTGTTTCAAAACAACATCGACAACGTTTGGGAGGTAATTTCTCACACCAAGATAAGACAAAAAGTATAGGCCAACCTGGGTGCACAAATGCTTCCTTTCGGAGTTATAGGCTGCCGAAAACATGAAAAAAATGAACTTCAAAGCTCCATAGCTCCAAAACTGTGGGGCCTACCGTAGGCCTAGAATACAGTCCATACAGTAATGCCTAACAAGGGAACCTTCCGAAAATGATAGTTGCACTGAAAGATGTGACCTATGCCAATTGAAAGAGCTGTAACAGAGATCAGCATTCCCCAAAAAATTAGCTGCCCATAGCAATAGGTTCAAGAAATATAAGAGGTGGAAGTTCGGGAAACATCAAGTTTGGACAAGGGGAGAAAAGTCCAAATTTCGCAAAAAAGGGGGCACCTCAAAATACAATGCTGACAAGTGATGTATAGAAAGAGACTTGCCACAATAGGGAACAAATGGAGGCCACCAGTAGAGTTAACAGTGTTGCCAATTGCAATGAAAAGTACATGTTTTGCAAAGAGCACTATATGAAGTGAGTGCAATATTCAGTGTCAACCTGACATGTAGAACATAAGATATGACGTGTATAATCAGTGGTACAATCTAACAAAAGAAAATAAAAAAAAACAGAAGTACGAAAAATACGGAAATGACAGAGTTGGCCATAATGCGCCACATTTAGTCACTAGCTGTGCATATTAGAATGAACAAAACAAGAAAGCACCAACTATGCAGGAAACCGACGAACCTAGAGTCGAAAAGAAAAAACGAGTTCCGAAGTTGTCAACACTGGCCATGAAAACTCCAGTTGGCTTCGCAGCAATTTGAGATCACAATGTTCCATACCATGTTAAGACAACATATATTTGTGGCGGCCATTTTGAAAACCATGCTTCATATAGCAAATGTTTCCTATAGGTGTTGTTGCACATTCCATGATCTATCGAAAGAGGTACCACTCGGTCCCTGTTGCCATTTGAAAGTTTGAAGTTGGCTCCTGGGGTCTATGATGGGGATCCTGGGGGCACTTGCTTCTTACAGACTTTTATCACCCCCTGACATTGGTACATTCTTGCACAACTGAATCCGTAACATTTTTGTTCGTTTCGCAAATCTTTCAGGTCAGAAAGTTTGGTGGAACACCCTGTATATTTCCACATACGACCCAACCATGACATAATATTCACTACTTCTATTATCGGTTGTTGGTTCAACCCAACCATTTCATGTTTCCCGACTTGCCATTGCCTCAATCACTCCAGCATTTATGCATTCCAAGTGATGCCTGTTGCCGGAATTTTCTTTTTGTGAAGCGAGTGGCCTAACTATATTAGACTCGTCTGGATTTTCATGGCTAGTGTTGCCAACTTTGGAACTCGTTTTTCTTTCCGACTCTAGGTACGTCGGTTTCCTGCATATTCGGTGCTTTCTTGTTTTGTTCATTCTAATATGCACAGCTCGTGACTAAATGTGGCGCATTATGGCCAACTCTGTCATTTCCGTATTTTTCGTACTTCTGTTTTTTTTATTTTCTTTTGTTAGATTGTACCACTGATTATACACGTCATATCTTATGTTCTACATGTCAGGTTGACACTGAATATTGCACTCACTTCATATAGTGCTCTTTGCAAAACATGTACTTTTCATTGCAGTTGGCAACACTGTTAACCCCACTGGTGGCCTTCATTTGTTCTCTATTGCGTGGCAAGTCTCTTTCTATACATCACTTGTCAGCATTGTATATTGCTGTGCCTCTTTTCTTTGCGGAATTTGCACTTTTCTCCCTCGTCCAACCTTGCTGTTTCCCGAACTTCCACCCCTTGTATCTCTTGAATGTATTGCTATGGGCAGCTAATTTTTTGGGAATGCTGATCTCTGTTACAGCTCTTTCAATTGGCATAGGTCACATCTTTCAGTGCAACTATCATTTTCGGAAGGTTCCCTTGTAAGTTACTGAATCATAGAAGGCAACACGACTAACTTCTTCAACTATTAAACTTGCTTGTTAAGAGTGATCTTGTTGAACTCCTCTTTGGCTATGGCAATTCTGGAGCTTATCTCTTGGATCCAGTAAGCGTGTCTCGTCAAAACACTTCCCTGATATTTGAAATGATCGACCTCTTACAGTTCTCTTTGTTCTACTGTAACTGTACTTAGGTAAGAGCGTGTTTCCACAGGATATTCTAAGCATAATACATTATAAGAGCATGTTTACTACACCCGCTCAGCCTTTCCTCTTCGTCTTTTTCATTATTTAAGTAGTACTCTCTTTACTATTACTTATTTTACCCCAAGTTTACGTATTTTATTTTCTCACAAGGTACATTCGCGAAGTGTCCCTTCGGGATTCGTGTAGAAATTGATTCAAATGCAAAGTTCTCCGCGGTCCAATGTGTATTGAACTAGTTTTAGCTACCCATACCGGTAATTTGTGCATTTATAGGCCTTCATATATCCGGAATTCAATCATACACTACGATTACGCTCTGATAAATAAAAATGCTTATACAGGGTGCGGCACGTAAAACCGCCCCGTCGTAATATTCTGGCATATTGTGTTTTTGGCAACACTTAAATAATCTACCTTCCTACCAAGAGATGGCGTGTCGAGGTCGGGTCGACTTACGTGACCTGCAGCAGTCACGTGCAGCCGCAGCCAGTGAAACTTGTCGAAACCAGTTGAGAAAAAGGCCTCGTTGTGTTAAGCCGGGTGAGTGTCAGTGTGTGATAATGCCGTATTCGATACCCGAGCGTGTTGCCATTGTTGAAGGGTTCATTCTCACTGGATCTTTTGTGAAAGCAAAGAATTTGTTTCGGGAGAAATTTCCAGGACGTTCTGTGCCAGCAAAAAGCACCTTTCAGGAATTGATTGAAAAATGGCGGCGTACAGGATCGGTTCAAAATGCTCCCAAGAACAGACGACCATCTGTCTGCACGACAGTGAACAGTGACGTGTATATGGGAATCCTGGAGGAGTTTTATACCCACTTGACCGAAGAGGAGCGTCAGTTATGTTACTTTCAGCAGGACGGTGCAACATGCTACACATCAGCTGCATCATTGTCCCTTGTGCATGAGATGTACACCAGAGAGGACAATCAGCAAAGGCTTGTGGCCTCCTCGGTCACCAGACTTGTCCACGTGTGACTTTTACTTATGGGGACTGTTAAAGGGAAGAGTATACGAAACAAATCCACACACAATTGAAGAACTCAAGACCAGGATCCAGGATGTCACCAATAGCATTACAACACAAGAACTGACAAGGGTATATATGAATCTCCTCAATCATGCTTACGTGTGTGTTGAAGTGGGCGGAGGACACTTTCAGCACCTGCTGTGAAGGCTGCTGTGAAGGTGAGTAGTCATATTCAATACATTACATTTCATTTATGTGTTGTAGTTAATCATATTCAATACATTACATTTCATTTTGTGTTCGGTTTTACGGGCCGCACCCTGTAGTTTTTTTTCTTTTTTAAGTTTGCAACTAAACATGAATGCGGGCACATGCAAAACAAATTTGATCAAGTACTGCTTCTCTGACACATGTTACACACCCCGGCCGCCATCTTCGATCCGCCATAATGGATTCAACTTTCGGCTTTTCAAATGGGAATAGGTGCAAGTCATGCATGTACAATTTTCTCGGAAATTCATTGGTGTAGAGAGTTTTACCGCATCTTGTACCATTTGCAAGGTATTTCGTGTTAAATGTCAGGTACTTGTACGAATATTGAAACAAATAGAATATTGTGAAGGACTCCGTGGGGTAGATCAGCACTATTTGATGAAGAAAACTGGAAATCATATCAGCCGCTATACAACGTAATACTAACAAATAAGTCGATATTACGTATTGTGGTACTAGTACATTGATAAGTTTATAATTACATAGTTTTGGAAAGCAGTGCATGTTGTTGTCCATGAAGTTGGCTTTGTTTAAAGTCCTATTTCTCTTGGTTCGTAACACCGGATAATACTTATGTCAAGAGAGACAAAGAAATTTTTTTCTTTCATTATTTTGTCGTCCCCTTTTCTTTCTATCTTTATATTATATGTATGCGTGTGTGAACACGTGCACACAGAGTAGACAAATAAACTATCATAGATTAGCATAGACTGTTCCGTAGTCTACCAAATACATTGGAACTTCATTTTTCTCTCTTTCTCTCTCTCCCTAGTGAGAGCCACATTTCACAGTAATGGAATTTTAGCTTTGGATGTCCAGCACAGCCACTTGGAACTTGAAGGCTGGAAGTCTGAGCCAAAAAACCTATAGAACAAAAGGGGTGTGGCCTATGTATAGTGAAGAAATGGAGCATATATCTTGATGCAATAGTGATACGATATATATAATCCTGCCCACTACAAATCAGTACGACATTGTAACTCATTAACTATAGAGAGGTTGTATGGTGTGTGATGGTATATATATATATATATATATATATATATAAATATATATATATATATGTGTGTGTGTGTGTGTGTGTGTGTGTGTGTAAAGCTGGTAGTGGATAACACTTTTTTTGTTCTGATACAAAAAGCGAACAAAAGTGATATAAAAACTATCTAAAAAGCACTTTACCTAAAGCACAATGTAATATATATTTTTTTCCTGAAGGGAAGCGTACGATTTTTTCCCGCCTTTCTTTCTTGTTCAAGCCAACCAAACACAGATATAAATTACACTTCATTTCGAGCTTTATAGAAACACTCTCTTCGAGTTCCGCCTTCGGAAATTCTCACTTGAAAATTTACTGCGTTCGCTAAAAACAGTCATTATTTTGTGTGTTTTTATGTAGTACTTTTTAAAAAAAAAATTCTTCAGTGTCTGGGTGTTTAATTCTTTTTTCTGCTGCTTTTAGTAAGGTAATCAGGCAATATAGTGTACTGTTTCTAAAATTAGAAGTTTCCACAACTGAATAGAATATAGAACAAAATATGTGTATATGATATAGATGAAGTTTTAAAATTATGAAGGAGGAAGATTGATTTATATTGCTCTGATGACTAAATTCCTGTATGTATTCGTTTAGGCAATAGATGGTTAGAATCTCGTTCTAAAGATTCGTTTGAAACTAAATTCCCGGCGCAACAACCCTTACGGAACAGAACCTGTCTGCTTGTGGTACTCATACGTTTGAGATGTGTGGTCAAAACATCGGTTCCCATCATGACTAGAATACTTATTTTTGTCAAGTAACTCCCCAATCGTCTTCACAATACTGAGTGGACGCAGCAATGCCAACAACAATAGGATCTCTCACCCATTTTAGCTATTAAAAGATCTGATACTGCTTGGCCTCGCTGATGTTACGAGAAACGATATTCAATGCCGCGAGGGCGTCGGCCAAAATAAGTATACTTGCGACGCTCAAATCGTCCCCAAGTGGCTTCCTTTGTGCTAAAGCAGAAAATTTACCCTAACCGCATTTATAAATAACACTTCAAACCAACCATAAACGGCGCGAGTATAGTATCGACGGGATGAGTTGTTGCCATCGTTAAATTTACGTTAAAAATGGATACATTTTGGACATGTAATAATAATAATAATAATAATAATAATAATAATAATAATAATAATAATAATAATAATAATAATAATAATAATAATAATAATAATAATAATATCACTAACATAAAAAACATTGAAGTAGTTCTTTCAAAGCAATCAACGTATTAAATTTGAAGCTATAAAGATAAAACAACTTGTTGATTAAGTTTGAACATCGCTTTCTCCACAAGAGGATTTTAAAAAAAAATGCAACATCGCTTTTCTTTTCCAGTAGATCAACTGGAACACCACCCCTAACTAGAAGAACTTGTTTGAAATATCCATCTCATGTTAACAAAGAAACATGTGTTACTTCAATGGTATTCCGCTTCCTTTAAAGCCGCCAGAGGATGATTTGGCCGCACCAACTTTATTATACCAAACACAAATATTTCATTATAAGAGATATTGATGTAGTATTGTATGTGTTTTGTACTATGTAATATCAGAGCATTGGCTACAATAATGAAAAATAATGTTGTACTGTCACGTGCATAAAGTCATAAACAAAATAATTCTCTCTCTACCCCCTTTACCTTAAAAGTAAGTTGACGTTTAGAAATGAAATCTTCCATATCTAATAAAAAATTCTCGAACGATTGACATCTTACTGTGCACATGCCAACAAAATTAGCAAATGTGCTCTCTATTACAGCTGTAAGAACTTGGAGTTCGTTACTTCCCGATATAACTTTACAACCGAATCTTAGCCTTGAAACATAGGATAAACGACTTTCTTTTATGTCAACATGTGTTAGCTTGAGTACTACTTGTATTTTTTATATGCACTTGGTGACATAGAGAACAAATATTAACCTATACATACAACCATTTAAAATTTTATTTTACCTTAGATTTAGTACATATATTATGCGCTGTAGATAAATAAAGATTATGTGTATATTGTCTTTCTATGTATGTGAGGGTCCTTTGCATATTCATATATATAACAACTCTGTATACTTACTAATGTGTTTATTTGTTTAGTTAGGTTGTAGAACAGCCTACGACTGAACCTCGTCTCAATCTTTCATCATTCAGTTTAACGTCAGACGATTGTGCCTATTAGGCTAAGGAAGACGATGATTAAACCAGGGGCGTCATTTAGGGAGGGCAGGAGGGGGCAATTGCCCCCCCAAGAGTTTGAGGAATGCATATACTTTAATAGATTGTCTACTAATATATTAATACAAAACGTGAAATCCTTATATCAATGGCGCTCTTGACCCCCCCAAACGAAGTCTGAAATGACGCCCCTGGATTAAACCAAGTGAATGATTATGGAAAAATTGGTTGAACCCCGAGAAACTCCATGGACACAATGTTGTCCCCTCAAACTTACTTGGTCGGGGATCGAACAAGGGATCACAAGAACCAGAGGGAACCTCGCCTCATAAAGGAGGTGTCATTAAAAAAAAAATCAATTTAATGACCAGTGAAGATTTAACACAATGGTCTACAAACTTAATTTCTTTTTGTTTCTTTCGTTGGAAATCGCACAATCCATCTTATCTATATTTTCCTCAAAAATCGCTTGACTTAATAATAGCTATCATTAATATTAGTGTATTCTGTCCAAACACTCCTTTTAGTGGAATACCACTAGGATTTACATTATCACCACCATTTCATATCTTTCTCTACGCCGGCAAAATGCCTTCGAGGCTATTACCTATCTATAAATTCATATTGATTGACAAATGGAAAAATCAATAAATATACAAATGTTGCTGTACGAAATAATTTAGTAATATGACCATTGATATCGGTAGTAATGTACTATGTAATTTTGTTCTCGCATAAGTTTGAATTGTTATGTTGACGGCAATGATTAAGAACACAAGAACATATTTATACTTTATTAACGTTGCTGGGAAATATATCGTCACTTTTGCAAAATAAATCAATTCTATATAATTTTGTAAGCGTCTACCGAAAAAAAAAGTATCCAAAAGCTAAGCTTTATGCGCCAGTGGCGGATCTATCCCGGGACCGGGAGGCCTAGGGCCCCAGCTATTTGGTGAAAAAGTAATTAAAGCTATTATTTATATATTTTTTGGAAGTTTATAGTAATCTTACGATATACCTGCCATAATATGGATTCTGGCTGACCCCAGGTTTCACCTTCCAGATCCACCTCTGCTTATGCCAATCGATAGATCTTTTGGAATGAAACAAAATAATATAGGCAAATATAAATCCTCATGAGTAGTTTTTGAGAATATCAAGAAAAACACATTTTTATGACCATACCTTACAAGTATGTTGTTCGTGGCCTACAATACAGGATGTCCGGAATGGGACTGATGGTTTTTAAAAGTGTATAGTTTTAATATGGTCAGAGATACAGAAGAAAAAAATATGCATTTTAAAGGAGAACTCAGAAAGTTTATTTGGTCTTACAAGTCATTCTAACTCAGTGTAACTCCATGTGAGCTCCATTTGTAACTCTTGCAATATCTAGCCTGAACTCAATCTCTCTCCACGTATTCTGTAACATCTGAGGTGTTACTGAATCAACTGCATTCCTAATACGATTCTTCAGTTCATCAAGGCTACACACTGTTGCGTGATGGAGGATCTTTCTGGTAAACACGTGGAAAGTTTCGTTAAACTTGAAGAACACTTTCTGTCTCTGGAAATCACCACACACATTGCGCCTTTTCGACTGCCGACGCAATTTCTGTTTATCGTCGAGACTAGTGCCGTCACCGGTAGTTCTTAAAGTATGAAAATTTGCTGAACAAAACCTTTTGAGCTTTCCTTCAATATGAAGTTTTTTTTCTTCTGTATCTCTAACCATATTAAAACTATATACTTTTAAAAACCGTCAGTCCCATTCCGGACACCCTGTATAATGGATCGTGTTTATATTGCTGAAACAGGTTGTTTATTTAATACGTAACGTACTATATATGTAGAAAATACACCATTAACTAGCAGATTGTATCTAATATGATTGTTTGTTTCACACACTTATATATTCTCCTAATAGTGTACTACTTATAATTAAGGCTGTAGATGATTACACATTATTGTGAACGTTTTATTTGAAGCTAGTGTGTTATTAATGTGCTATTTTATTGTTTCACACTTTAAGACAAAAAAATTCTACTCTTGGATGTATGTTTTATCTTCCATGATCTTCACGTAGTTTTCAGTTACCTTTTTGAGAAACTTCTTCCAACCAATCTTTGTAGGTTGCACCGTACATTTATAAGAATATAACGACTTCTTCTAAAATGAAACTTCTTAACTTAGAGAATACTCGTAAAAATGTGCAAATCCTAAATCCTTTCCACTATTTCTTTTCTCTTTCTCTCTTTCCCTTGCCAGCAGTTGTTTTGCTTTTTTTTCTTCATCCTCTTTCCTTTAACTACTTTCTTCTCAAAAACTTGGGACTTCTTCATTCATCACTTTGGCTGGAAAAGACAAGCGTCTAATGGACTTCTCCGCCGAAACTCATTTCCAGAAACAACCACAAGAGGGTGCTTCAGGGGAGGCGTGGGGAACCAGTTAAAAGGAGGAGGCCTAGTTGAGACTGGAACCGAGACTAGAAGAGACACAGAAGGGAATGGGAGACGGGGTGGAAACGGGAATGATCCTCTTTCGGAAACGTCTCAACTCATCAGTGATCTAACAAATGGTCTCGGTTCACAAAGTTTGGTGACTATCAAAGATTGTATTTTTATTTTATTTCCAATCTAAAACAGAGGCAGATGGTTTTTGTCAGTTCAGTGATAGAAAAGTCAATGCTTTTCTTTCCTTCCCTTCTTCTGTGTCACCTCATTGTTCAGCTTGTTAAACTACACGAGAAGTTATCCTTATCTTACAATGAATTTTGTTAACTTCAAAGATCAATAATCAAGGTTTTAAGTTTAAAAGTTAAACAGATGGCTAGAAAGGTACATTTTCTAATAATTTCTAATGTTTTAAATGTACGAGCTTTTGTTTCTTCATTTCTCTTACATAATTATCTATACTGCCTGAATATTGTACGGGAGTGTACAAAATACAAGTGTTGGCTGCTTAGTTAATCTGCCAGAATATTGTACGTGAGTACACAAAAGAAAAGTTTTGGCCACATAATAAGTTAAAATACCGGAATATTATGTGGGAGTTTACAAAACACAAGTGCATTTTGTCGTGCGTTATTATGAATTTTGTTAAGTTCAAATATCAATAATCAAGGTATTAAATTGAAGTTGAACAGATAGCTAGAAAGGTACAACATTTTCTAATATTATGAAGCTCTTTGTTTTTAAATGCCATAGAGCATTTCTCTTATATAAGATTCTTGAAGTTGCAAGAAGATAAAGTTTGGTCAGTTGTACTATCATAATTGAAATTCACTAAACAGATCATATAACTGGTGATCATTTTAACATTCACAACATTTATCTTGAATATCCGCTTTTTAGCAATTTTTTAACGCTAAGTTGATGTTTGTCTAAGTGTTTGCTAAATAGGTTGGACATGTTTGGGCTTTCGGCGTGGTGTTTGGCTTGATGTCAAGCTGTTTACTTTCTGTTCGATTTCAGCATGATACCTAACTGACTTGATACGTAACTTATTGATTTCTTTTTTTCTTATTTCTCTCATGGATTTTTGTCTTTTTGTAAACATTTTTGGCATATTAGAACTTTTGACATGATGCCCAACTGACTTAATACATCTATTGTCTGAATATTTGGCCCATTGACATGGTGCCCAACTGACTTGATACAAAGTCTGTTGTCAGCATATTTTGCCTTTCGATAAGACACTCAACTGATGTGATATATGCCCTGCAGTCTGCATAATTTGTTGGCCTTTCGACATGGTACCCAACTGACATGATACCTACATAGTTCATTCATTGGTACATTTAGTCTTTTGAAATGACATCCAACGTGGTTGATAACGTAATTTATTGTCAGCATATTTGACCTTTCAACAGATCCCCAAGTGACTTGATACGTGGTCTACTGTCGATACATCTGGCCTTTCGATACGATGCGCAATTGACTTGATACGGAGCCTGATCTCGACATTTGGTCTTTTGACATCATGCCAAATTGACTTAATACTTATTATTTTCTTTTCCGTATATTTCTTCTCTTGTTCTTTCAAAATCTTTATCATTCTAGAAAGAATGAATAAAATTGAGGACGGATCTCATTTGGTGACTGCCTAACCGTGAAAGGTTTTTATTATAGAGTGAAACTTCGAGTATTCAAAAGTCTTTCAATTACAAAGCGATTATAATAAGTATATCTACTAACTTTGCATCGAGGTCCACAGTGTCCTGGAGTTACTATGGCTTACATTGTATCATCTTGTCAAGGCTCTTTTGATGATTAGGTTCAAAGACAAACCGAGCATTTCTCAATTACAGAGCAAGCACACAAAACTATTTAGATAGGACAGAATATTATCCATCACGGCCTGAAGACCGTACAGAGCTCAATTATATAACTTACCCTATAGCTAAAGTGAACTTAGATGCAAATCCTATTTGGTAACCATCTGATGGTCTGGTTGCTTCGTGGACTAATGAAGATTTGACACAGCTAATTTGAGATAGTTTCTCTCGCTATAGAAGGTCGATGAGCAGGTCCATCCACGACATTACAACACGTTCCATCAATTCTCTTCGTCTGTCTCACTGCCTTGTTGTAGACAAGTAATTCGGTTAGCAGAAACCGTCTATCTCGCCCCCATCCCCTTTCCTCAAATACCGTTATCGGATTCTACAGATTCCATTCCATTGTAGGGTAGGGGGAAAGAACGACAGTTCTTCTCTTCATGGTTTCTCTACTCACCGCATTTGGATGGTCTCTTTCTTCTGAGTGAGTATATATTTCTGTGTGTGTACTCTTCTACCTTCTGCTGACTGTAAAGGAATATTCGTCCTTTCAACAGGTTTTAGTTATCATATACCGATTAGGACAAACAGTACTGAGGATCAAATGAAATATATTAGAAACCGTCTGGAACATACGACTAACCATACAGTGCCAGTATTTAATACAGCTAAATGATTTCGAGAGTCGTTCCTACTCTCATACTGTCATTTCAAGTATGAAAATCGATGAATGCATAGAATTATATATTTATTGGTCCACAAGAATCATGAAATAAAGCGTAAATCATGCACTTCTCTCATTCAAATATATATATATATATATATATATATATATATATATATATATATATATATATAATGCAAAAAATAAATAAATAAATAAACGAAACTTAAAGTTTAGTGAACGGCCTGTGAAGTGGTGTTATTAACAGCTAATAAACGTGGAACGTCAGCATGTACTTGGAAACATTATTAGTTCATTTAATGACATTTAGTAGTTACTGGTTCACTTATTGGGAAAAAAAACAGTAGAAATTCTTTTAATGGCATTTAGTAGTTACTAATTTACTTATTTGGAAACAGTAGAAGTTTATTTAGTGACTTTTAGCAGTTACTGGCTCATTTCTATTTTTTATATATTCTTTGTTGTCTCACTAGGTTATTCACTATTTTTTTTTAAAAAAGAAGCATTAGTAAGTATAGTAAAGACCTTTAATGATTACATTAAGATATGAATGACCTTTAGTAGTTACTGGATCACTTATTTGGAAACAACAGTATTAGTTCATTTAATGACATTTATTAGTTACTGGCTCAATTTCTATTTTATATATATGTATATATATATATATATATATATATATATATATATATATATATATATATATATATATTCTTTGTTGTCTCAGTAAGATATTCACTACTTTTTTTTTAAAAAAAACTGAAGTATTAGTAAGTATAGTAAAGACCTCAGCAAGCTAAGAGATAGAACTTCACATATGCAATATACATTTATATGTAAAGAACAAATAATACAGCAGCGGTGGGTTGGTGGTCAAGGTACTTTAGTATAATGAACACACAGAGAAGGGAAAAAAGGAACATTGAAGACCAGTCTCAACATGAAACTTTTAAAAATGCATACCTAACCATCTGCCGCAGTGGTTTTATATAGAGCCCAACCACAGAGACCAGCGTGGTGAAATGTATTTAAAAAAAGAAGTAAAAAAGAACAAAGCTTATATAGGGAAAGCATTCTCTAAAATGGGAACTGAAGGTAAAAGCAAAAAACAAGAAACGTAGATATATTCAAATGTAATGAAATGTTGGTCATTAAAATGTTCGTTTTAAAAAAATGAAAAAATAGCTTTTTTCTTTAAAACAAAAAAAAAAAAAAACAAACGAAAAAACAAAAGCCAAGTGGAGTTCTGTGGAACTGGAGAAAAGTAAAAATATTTTTGTAAAAATGTTTTGAGAGAAAATGTTTGGTATTTAGTATAGGCTGCACTTGAAATACAACGAATGTAAACATTCAAAAGAAAGACGAAAAAATATATAGCACTATATAAAGCCATCAGTATACTACAGAGGATTGAATAACGTATATAAAATCCCTTTATGTATAGTTTACTTGTGCTTTATGATGGTTTACTGCCATTTTTTAAATTACTTTTGTGTAAATTCCTTTTATTAGCTTTTATGTGTGTGACCGGTTAAAGAAAAAAAAAACTTTCAATTTCTCTCTCACTCCAATATATTATATAATGGTAAGAATCATTAATGAATTAGGCCTGCAACCTTCATGGAGATAAGATCCATTTGATAAATATCCTGATACGTTCCTTAGAGAGATAAGGTCAACTTGGTAAATCTGATATGCCCTTCAGGGAGATAAAGTCCAGCTGGTAGTTTTTCTGATACAATCTTTAGGAAGATAAGATCCAGCTGGAATATTTCCTGATACTGCCTTTAGGGAGATAAGGTTCACCTGGTAAATCTACTGATACGACCTATAGGGAGATAAAATCCAGCTGGAATATCTGGTACGACCTTTAGGGAGATAAGGTCCACCTGATAAATCTACTGATACGATCTATGGAGAGAAAAAAAAACATCTGGAATATCTGATATGACTTTTAGGGAGATAAGGTCCACCTAGTTAATCTACTAATACCATCTATAGGGAGATAAAATCCAGCTGGAATATCTGATGCGACCTTTAGGGAGATAAGGTCCACCTAATAAATCTACTGACACGACCTATAGGGAGATAAGATCCAGCTGTAATATCTTCTGATACAATCTTTAGGGAGATAAAGTACACGTGGTAAGCCTCCTAATACGATATTTAAAGAAACAAGGTCTACCTTGTAATCTTCTGATGAGATCTTTAGAGAGATAAAGTCAATCTTTTAGATCTGATACTTCCTTTAGGGAACTAAGGTTTACCTGTTAAATATCGTGGTACATACTAATCGCTGATGAGAGAGAGGGCGTAACCTTCTAAATTCCGTTCAATTTTTGTAAAAGGGAAGGAGCACGTATAATATATATATTTAAAAAGCGAACTTGAACTGGTTTTTGAACTAGGAGTAAGAAAAAGGGTTAAAAAAAATACGGATAATGGTAACACCTTCGTTGGGGCGATTATATCGTTCTTTTTGTAAAGAACATCATAGACCTAAAGGATAAAATAGTAAACTTAATTTGAAGAGTGAGAAACTCAAGTTGTAAATAAACATGGAGAAGTTGGAAGTGATAATTTAACAATTCCGCAAAGAAATAAATACAAATAGAAATTCAAAATATGACGCCATAAGAACAAAATACCTGGGGCAAAGATAATAAAGTAGCTGTATTAAAGAAAAATAACAAGCTAAGCTAGAATGCATTCAGAAGGAACAGCTTCGTATTTAAATCTAAACTCCCTGTATTATTCTATTGAATACCAATCTTTCCAATTCTTTCCTCTTCCATTTGCATTTTGTATCCGCTCATAACAATAAAGTTGCCATTATACATTTTTCAATATAGATGCCCTTTTCTTATGTGTGTACACACACAAACAGAAATGCGCTGAAAATCAGAAACTGATATCCAAGAATCGCTTTAGGGAAATTTTACTGTATACGTTTTATTTTTTTTCTTCTATCAGAAATTGATTTGTGACTTTTATACTTCCTTGTGTGTTTACATTTTCCATTTTTATATATTTTGTTCCTTTTTCGTCTGAATCCATTCTTTCATCTGAGTCTTCTCTATCTGATTCTTGTGTATTTTCTACTTTGTTGCTCGGATGTTCTGCTATTACCTTCCGGCCGTACATCGATTCTTTGCCTATAGGATGAACGGCGTGTGGGACGCGGGAGGTGAGAGGACTGTCAACTGAGAATTTTTTATTTTATTTATTCTTTTTTTAAAAAAAAAAAAAAAGAAACAAAAAATGATTGCAAACAAAGCGACGCGTTTTGGGATTTTTTTTTCTTTTTACCGAAGATTTATTATAAATTATGAAGTTGTTTTTCAATTCCCAATCAAATTGTCATTTATATAATGAGTATTTGTAGAAAATTGAAGATGATTATCAGTAGTTCCTACAGTTATTTTCCCAAAAATTTGTGTTAATTCACACGTTTTCAAATATATTACAGCAGCATGCGTTTCGGTAATGAGCCGCTTTAATAACTATCGTTTGGTAAGCAATTTCAGAAAATAATACTTTTAGTAAGTACAAGGATTACTTCACTCAGTTGTACACCCTTGTTCCACACAGACACATAAATCCAATTTGTCCAATTGACCGATTTTATGGAGAAAAGATGTTACATACTATATCTTACATTATAACCAATGATTAGCCATTATATTATTATTAAGTATTCTGCTTGTTGGCAGGTTCTGGGACTGATAAGTTTTTTTTTTTTCAATTTTAGGTTTCAATTTTCAATGTTTCTTTCACGTTTCTTGATCTTTAGCTTCCTCTTTTAACTCCCAATATTTTCTTATATTTTTCAAATCATCGATAAGTTGTGTTCTTCTTCCTATTCCTTGTTTTCCTTCCATCTTTCCTTCTATAGTGGTATGAAGAAGACAATTTCTTTGCAAGATGTGTTCAATCCAATTGGTCTTCCTACGAAGGATGGTGACTAAAAGCATCCCCTTCTCTCCTATCCGTTTTAATTAACATCTTCGTTTGTTACTCACTTCCTCTATTTTGTCTTCTCCATCTTCTTCCAACACTACATTTCGAAGCTCTCTAAACATTTCTTCTCTAATTTCCGTATCGTTCAAGTCTCTGAATCAAATAGTACAATACTCCATATAATACGCCAATACTTCACTTGCCCAACTTCTTTCTTAGTCCAATATTAAGCCTGCTAGTTAAGAGTGATCTTTTCTTGTTGAACGCTTCTTTTAATTAGCCATAAATGAATCAAAATATTATGTGCTATGGAACTGCTTATCGTTTGATAGTGGGTCAGGATTACATAATGAAGGACAGTTAAGATTGTTTACGGTTTTTAGTTGCTTCAATTTATACGATTTTTGAGGTTTTTTTTAAAAAAATTATTTTCGTTCTTCAATTAATTTTCTTTAATAGTCAATCACGAAGATTTTATATATCATACACGTAGGAGGCGTCATTTGGGAGAGCAGGAGGGAGCAAATTGCTCTCCCTCCTGAGTTTGAGAAACACATGCTTTTTAAAAATACATTGTATAGTAATATACTAATAAAAACGTAAAACTTATGTCGGTGGGCAACTTTACTCCCTTCCCCTCTGGCAAAACTTGAAATAACGTCACTGCGTATCTGATCGATGAAACTCATCCTTTCTTGGCCAAAGGTGGTATAATGGTAGACCTCAGCGCGAGTTTAGTACACGTATGAAATATCACGGTATTCAGATCTTGTGTTCTCAAATTGTCAAAGATAAAAGGTTTGATCTTAGTCATTCAAAAAAATTTTCCACTAAAACAGAATTGATGAAAACCGATTTTGTTACATTTTTTTTTCATTCATACAAAAATGTTAGTTTCTACATGGAATTAATATTAACATTCATTTATCTTTTTCTCAACTTAATATTTAAAAGAAAACATTAAGTGTGAAACAGTATTATTAAGGAAGAATGTTCTAGAAAACGAGATCAAGTTACTTTCACAAGCATTCTACTTAATTATAATGTAGCATTAATTGATTATCTATAGTGACGAATTGAAATAATACATAGAATTTTTAATGCTACATTCTCAGCTAAGTTACAATATAATGGATAAGACAGTTATTGGAAATAAGATATGAGTAACTAAGGGACCTGAATAAACATATATGAACTATTTAATTTGCAATATATATAGGAGTACTAATGCATTTTGCTATTGCTGTTGCTGAAACAGACAGATGGTCTGCATCGTTTTTGTAAAATACCTCAATTGTGGTTTTAAGGAGAGAAGGTTTAGTCATAAGATTTATTACTTCACTTAAAAAGGTAATTTAGTATTATTTCGATGTTTACAATTGTCATTGTGTATTCTGTGTGTATACTGGGACATGAAACATATGGCAGTTTGTGAAATATAATTTTGAGAAGGAGTATCAAAAAGTTTCGATGCAATTTCTTTTCAGAAGAAAACACATTGTATATACTCGTATATACGTCAAATTATCACGTTTAAAATAGTACCTTTATATAGCTATAGATCGCTTCTAGCGTTGATGCAACTTTTGAAATACAAATACGTCCTCGAAGTCATTTCCTTCTAAGTGCGCCAAGCACCTTATGCGATTCGTGTAGTAGTAGATCTCCGTAACAGTGCCAGAATAGCAAGTCTTGGGCTGGATCTTTATATTCGGGAAGATGGCGAAGTTCAGAGGAACCAAATTTGCCGTGTAGGGTAGAGTCAGCAGTCTCGAGATGAACATGATACCAACATGCCGCCTGTGTAGTCTGTGCACTTTTTCGTAAGACACACTTATGTTGGCAGCAAGCAGCAACGTTATGTATTGTTCTTGACAAGTTTTCAATTTTCGACATTTTAAAGGGTCGCAATCACTCATTTGATCTTCACCATAAGCTTACCTGTCATGT
Organism: Thermobia domestica; assembly: GCF_964235325.1. NCBI lineage: Eukaryota > Metazoa > Arthropoda > Insecta > Zygentoma > Lepismatidae > Thermobia > Thermobia domestica. The sequence continues at coordinate 71,659,641 of NC_137463.1, read as the reverse complement.
CTAACACACAGTTTCACTTGCCCTTCATGTTCTAACTTGATGCTGAGGATTAAGTTACAGATGTTATACGTTCATGGTCAGAATAACACCAGTTCGAGAGCTCTTGATCCACATAGTGCGACGTCTCTTAGCACACTAACGTACGAGAATTCTTGCTCTCTTTGACTGCGCGTGCAGCCCTGTACTACCATTTGTTCGTGAGTTAAAATAGAACTAGTCTCGAAACTTTTTTGATATTACGTCGTACATTTTAATTGTTGTTATAATTTTCATGATTACGGTCAAGTTACAGAGGCAACTAACTTACCAGATTTTACTCTGCAAGTGGTAAATTTACTTATCTTATAAAGTTAAGAATGCTAAGGCTTTTTATTGTCGAACTATTGTTCATCTCGTTAATTACTTAAAGCTACAGTATTTTATCATCCGATAAGAAAGATGGAGAAATTCGTTTCATCAAATCTTTGCTTTGTCCTGTTTACTTCTTCCCAGATACTTTAGTATAACTTGTGCATACTAAATTAATATATTTGATTGATTTCTGTCCCAAGATCTTCCTACTTTATCACTCCAATGACCCTTTAAAATTAATCACTGTCCTGTTCACAATAATAATCATTATAGATAAATAATAAAAAAGCGATTTTCCCTTTCTAAAGGTACAATGAGGAAATACAATTTTTAAAGTATTTGAATTTGTAACAAAGGTTTCACGCATGAATGAAGCAAACAAATAAATAAAAAGAAATGGAAATGAGTTGAAGTTCGTACACGTTGCAAGAATTTATCATGCTTTCAGCGTTTTTATTTTCCCATTTTTTTTTAAAAAAAACGGTACAAACCCATTCGTATTGTAGTGACCGAAATGAAAATAAATAGGCGAAGATGTATTTATCTGCCAATGCAATTTCGCCAATACTTACTTTTCTTTCTTCTGTTTTCTACCGGGGAACGAGGAAGGGAAAACGATGGGGTATTTTGTATGGTATGTAGTAAGATTCTTCTTGTGTGCTGCTACTTGGTAAGAGGAAACGATGGATAACAAATTCGTGGTGGTCCTCAAACCTGATGCATGAGCTGTCTCGCTCCAGGGAGGTTATTAGGGTCTTTTGGTTCAGTTCCAAGTTTCCTTTCGATGGTCGTGGGTGAATTGCCTCGTGTCCTGGAAGAAATGAAAGAAGACGATCTATGTTGTTTTTCTTCTTGCACGTTTTAGAACGAATGTATCTTAGCGTTCTTTGGTTTAAGCGTTCATTTCAATCAAGCGGATAGAGATATACTTGTCTGGCAGCTGAAAGTTTTTAAGTGATGGCTGTGTTACTTTTTACAACCACCTCTCTGTCTTTTTCTTAACCCCCTTCTTTATGACACTGTGTGTGATGGTGCGTTTATAAATTGTGTTAACTCAAAGCTTACATTATATCAGCACAGAAAAACTGTCATGAAATAAAATTTTGCATATTTTGAGATTTATGTACGAATGAACGGATGTTTCATACCTCTCTTCTCTATAGCTATGCATGACAAAGCAAAGATTTATGCTTTATCGTAGCCAAGTGGCTAATGTAATGTTTTTTTCTTTGGATAATCCCAAGTTCGATCCTCTTTGTGAGTACTCAGTAAAAAAAATCCAACTGGATGGTCCCTAGCGTCATAGCTTTCTGCTCTTATTCTCAGCAAACTACACAGAGAGAACAAGGAGTAGACCGGCAACCTAGCAATGATAAAATATAGTGGTGGTGACAGGCGAACAAAGCGTAATGAAATGTTTTGCGAGTACAGTACTCTCGAATTCATTACTAATCGTATACAAACAACACTTGTCTCATTCGATTCTATCTACCTGGTTCCCTCCTCCTTCTTTGCTAACCCTGTTCTCTTCATCCTGACTCTGGCCCTAATAGCCCACTCCTACATCATACAGTGGCAAGTTGGAAATGACTGCTTTAAATAGCAGGTTCTATATTATACACCTTGGATTGTTGGTGTCTAATTCAATCAATATAGAGCAGTAGTTGGTTCAACATTTTTAAAATTGATCATCTACGCTAGTCAATGACAGTTGTTAGAAAGTTCTCCACGCTGAATGTTCAATTTTAAGCTTATTTCTCACAGCAATACGCGTCAGGAGTACCTCATATACGCACTATGAGTAAAAACGCTAATATTGACAACACATGGATTTTCAACCCGTTTCAGGAGCATCAATTTCAAATTCATATTTGTTAAAACTAAAAAATAAAATGTTTCTGTTTTACGTCCCACTATTAAAGGAGACAATGATGATGAGAAAAAATGAACGGATTGGTGAAATGAAGAAAATGGGAGGAAACAGAAGAATCCCGAGAAAACCCACGCACATGGCGTTTGTCCACCACAAATTTCACTTGACGCGAGCTGGGGTCAAACCAAAGACCCCACGCACCAGAGATAAATGCTCTACCATTGTGCCACCGCGGCCCCTTTTAAAACTTAATATGGTAATTTCAGATTTCAAATATTACCCCCTCCCCTGAATTATATATTTGAATTTCTTCCAGCGGTAGACGCTACATCCAACTATGCAATATAGATTGACTTAGGTTACGAATTATTTAATGCTTTTTGCACAATGTATTATGCCATGTAATAACTTATCTCGTATATATATGAATGTAGTAAGTTTTGAATTTGCATATTATTCAGTATTATGAACTTATCTTAATATTTCATTTAAGTTCTTCAAAACTGCGTTGATATAGTCGGTAAGGCGTCTACGTATCAGCCGGACAGTCTGTGATCCCAGGGAAGTATAATTTGTTCTTTATTCTACTCTTGTTCAAATGTGGCTTAGGATTATCTCAGCTTTTGTCAAATGGATAACTATAGAATAAAGGTAGATTGGAATATGGCGCTAACCACATCATATCTTCCGTTATGGCTTGAACTATTAGTGCACTACTCTACCTTTCCTTGTCTAATTTTTGTAGCTATTTGCCTCTTCTGCCGTTTCATTAAAGTACTTCTCTAAAATCTAGTGTGGGAAAGGTTCATTTATAATATGAAAACTGTATGCAACCAACATCGCATAGGAGTGTGGTGGGTTGCGGCATACCTGCATACCTAAAATGGAAAGGAAGGTTAACTATTCCCGTGCATTTCGGCAATGTCCTTGCCATCTGCAGGTGTATTTACAAAATTAAAGTACCTACATTGTCATTTGGAGGCACGGTGTCTCTTACTTCTGACATGTGAGGTCCCTTGTTTGATCCCCGCCAAGTATGTTTGTGATAAATTTCTCGAGATACTCCCGTTTCCTTCCACATTCTCATTACACCAATTCTTCCATCATCATTCAGTTGCCTAAATTTACCACCTCCTTTAGTCAAACAAGCGTAATCATGGGACCTTAAACTGGAAGATTTAATTTCATTTTACATACCATTCTGGTGGTTCGATTAGAACGTATTCCACGTAATAACTTAATTTCACCGGGAGTGGCGCTTAACTATTATGTTCGCCTGAGCTGTTCATGTGGTTGAAGACACACGACCTCTTGGAAGAATATGAGTGACATTATCTGGAAAGAATTGTAGATAAATGGTGGAAGATTAGCTGAGTCGAACGGAAAATGAATTAAGAAATGTTAAAAATAATAAGGAAGTGAAGGATAACTTTAGATGTAATTAAAGGGAAAGAAGAAAAGAGAAATTGATTGGAACATTAAGTAAGAAGGAACAGTACAATGAGGAACAGGATGAATACACAGTAAAATGCGAAAAAAAAAGAGAACGAGTGAAAAAAGTGACAATTGAGGAGTGTATTTCCAAAGCATGCTAAATCCGTTTGGTAGAATTCTTCAGAAAGGGCAAAAAAAAAAGTCTTTTTACATTGAAACACTAAGACAAGTGATATTTGAAACAGAATTTACCACAGACAATGTGTTTTGAAAAAAAAAAAAATAATTACAAAATTTAACGTAAGAAGTTCTATAGTATGCTCTTCCGTATTCAATTCAAAATCGGATTTTTTTTTTTTTATTTAGCATGTTATGGAAATACCCTCCTCAATTGGTGACAGAAGTATTAAAATAAAAGATTATTGTGTGAAAGTGAAAAGGTGTACGGAAGTTTCTCAGTTTTCGGAAAGTAATGGTGGCAGGATACCTGGGATGTTGGTGATGATTTTTTTCGTAAGTTTTTTGATAAATTGAGGCAAAATTAGAACTGAGACATTTTTTCCGTTGGAAGTCTCGATAGACCATAAAGTCTTCCGATGGAGACTCACTTTTAAAACAGGATTCAGTTGTCCCAGCATCACGAGACAATTGGAGAAACTACTTTAATTAAGAAGTAGCGCATAGGATGCTAGAAATAGAAGGTGGTTAGAAGGCGATGTACTGAACTCACACCATTTAACTGAAAAACCGTCTGGCAAATGAATGCCTGCAAAACTTAACTTTCGAAAGCATATAACTCAAAATGCGACACTTGCATTTAATGCATTTTTATATAAATAATAAAAAGCATTAAGTATATATTATTATTATTATTTCTGTTATACATACATATACACACACAAAACAGGGGCTCAGTGGTAGAGTGCTTACCTCTGGTGCGTGGGGTCCTAGTTCGATCCCCGTTCAAGTAAGTTTGAGGTGGACAACAACGTTTTCACGGGTTTTCTCGGAGTAGTTACATTCCCTCCCTCATTATCATCTCACTAATTCTTCCATTACCATTAACATGCCTTAATTATCGTCTCTAACCTTAAGACCATAATTGTGGAACGTTAAACTAGAAGTTTTGGATTCATACATACACACAACCTTTTAGTGTAAGTAGTTATTTCAATTTATCTCACGATGTTGGGCCAATACTAAACATCTTGCTCCTCACCAGATATCAAACACGGGACTTCGCGGATTATTCAACATCGCAACGGAAGAAAAAGCCTTAATTTTTTTGTTCCCTTACTAAGATATTTTACAATAAATAAATAAAGTGAATTTCGTTTCATATTGTGAATCTGCGGGAGATTTCCGAATATTGGGATTCAACATTAAACAAGTTAGGAACCGGAACTAGTAGGTTTCGGTATTCAACATTGAACTAGTAGGTATCGATATTCAACATTGAACTAGTAGGAATCGGAACTAGTAAGTATCGGGATTCAACATTGAACTAGTAAGAATCGAAACTAGTAAGTATCGGGATTCAACATTGAACTAGTAGGACCCGGAACTAGTGGGTTTCGGTATTCAACATTGAACTAGTAGGAACCGGAACTAGTAGGTATAGGTATTAAACATTGTACTAGTAGAAACCGGAACTAGTAAGTATCGGGATTAAACGTTGAACTAGTAGGAACCGGAACTAGTAAGTATCGGGATTCAACATTGAACTAGTAGGAACCGAAACCAGTAAATTTGGGGATTCAACATTGAACTTGTATGAACTGGAACTAGTTGGTATCGAAATTCAACATTGAACTAGTCGATATCAGTATTCAACATTGAACTAGTAGGGACCGGAACTAGTAGGTATCGGTATTCAACATTGAACTAGTAGGAACCGGAACTAGTAAGTATCGGGGTTAAACGTTGAACTAGTAGGAACTGGAAATAGTAGGTATTCGGATGAAACGTTGAACTAGCAGGAACTAGTACGTATCGGGATTCAACATTGAACGGGAACTAGTAGATATGTCGCTTCCAGTTTCAATAGGGGAATAAAATCGAAGATGGAACCTGCTCTTGACACACTGCATCCATATGAAAAAAATCTTGGTAACTTTCACCATTGTTGCTCTAAAGGGGATCAGAATTGAAACCGGAAATTGTAGCAGATTTCTAGAGCTTCTGGTTTTCATACAGAGATAAGGGGGAAGGTAGAACCATTTGTGAACTCCTACCACTTGATTTTAATATATTTCCTATCCTTATTATAAAAACCAAGACACCTCAGTCTGACAGTCACGCTATTAACAGTTCAAAGTCAGGCTATTAATAATTGTCACTATTTGCACTGCCTCCCGTGTTGCACTACAATTTGTCTCTATAGTGTGTAAGCAATTAACAGACTAGCGAAGGTTGGGACAACAACTAGTAATAATAACTGCTTTTAACCTTACTCCTAATACTCTGTTTCTTCTCTCCATTTGCTTTAAACAGTGAAAATATTGACCCCTTGTGGTTTCGTGGGAAACATTTAGCTTACATGTACTGTATTAATGTAGCACAGCACAGCAAGCCTCGACTGACGTCAGTAATATATTTCATATTTCGTAAACCTTCACGTAACTTGAATGTGTACATTGTTACTTAGTAAGAAACTGCAATATTATATATAAAGATTCTTTCATGTGTATTCTTTTGCATAGGAAAATATATATTACCTATGTCGTTGCATACTGTAATTACGTCAAAGACACAAAAGCTGCATGCATGTTTGCATGCACTAGCAGCTGTTTTTTTTAGAGATTTGTTACGTAATTACGAATTGACGTAAGCAGCTAATTACGTAATTTGAACGGTGTTACTGTATCCCATGTTCTATTTCCTTTAGAGTTCCGCTTTGCTGAAACTGTAATACATTTATCCATTTGATACAGATGTCTCAGATTCGATTCCTAGTATTAGAATACTTAGTTCCGTTCACACGTTTAACTCATATGTAGGTCTCCTACCTAGTCTAATGGTTAATCCACAGGAATTCGGTACACAGGGTCCCGATGAGAGAGTATCAAATGCATTATCGTGGTTTATATCCTACTTCAGACTGTTGGCCCTCACTATATACAGATACTTATCAATTTAACGAAAACACCGAAAAACTGTAACTTAACAGATTATCATGCTATTGGACCACCTTTCACTCTCAGAATAACTAATGCGAAGAGAAAGGGAGTCATATAGTCATATTACCCATAATGAATGGCAGCAAAGGAAATGTTACACAATTCCGCGTGCATTGCATAACTCATTTACGTGAGAGAAATAGAGTTTGGGCGTTGACCACACAGAAACTCGACCCATGGTTTGAAATAAAGTCAATGATGACTCAACCAACCTTATCACACTTTTTCAGTCATCAACGGTCCAAGTTGCATATTCCCGTGCGACACCTTTAGCATCGTGGAAAAGCGTTATGATTCCTTATCAGCGGTTTCGCCCGTACAATCTACCCATGTATGCCCATGTCATATACCTAACTCGTGGTGGATTGTGATTGTCGAGTTAGGGCGTCCGTTCACCATTTGCACCGCACTCGCATGATTATTCAGAGTGACGGTTCACTTCAATATTTGTCCTGTCACCTATCACTGAAGAGTTTGTTCCGATCACTGTTTCACTTCACCGATGTGGCTTTGCCTTGAATTTTCTAGACCGTTATCACCTGGGACACAATCCCTCGCGACACAAAGAACGCACTTTGCTTTTTCGACATGCTCACACCACATAAACAAGTGGCCATAATTTGCCTTTTTGAATATCAGAGAGGTCGCCGATATTACACATTCACCGTCTTCTCAGTTAACTACACACTAATGTTCCACTGGTCCTCAGGTGATACGGAATTTGTCCTAATACGAGGGCTATCCAGAAAGTAGATTACGTTTTGGAATAAAAAATCAACAAAGTATAGGAAACAAATTTTATTATATACAGATGAAAGCCACACACAAATACTACTTTTCGACATAGTCACCATTCAAATTAAGGCATTTATCGTAGCGATGTACGAGCTTGGAAATTCCTTCGTCGAAAAATTCGGCCGCCTGCGACTTCAACCACTTCGTTACCTCTTCTTGCAGCTGTTCGTCGTCATCAAAACGCTGCATAGCCAGCCACTTCTTCATTGCTGGGAATAGGTGGAAGTCGCTCGGTGCCAGGTCGGGACTGTACGGCGGATGAGGAAACAACTCCCACTGAAAAGATTCAAGAACTTCACGCGTGACATTTGCCGTGTGGGGCCGGGCGTTGTCGTGAATCAACAAGATCTTAGAGCTCAACATTCCTCTGCGCTTGTTTTGAATTGCTCTTCTGAGGTTTTGCAGAGTTTGGCAATACCTTTGAGCGTTTATTGTAGTGCCTCTTTCCAGGAAGTCCACCAAAATCACACCTTTTCTGTCCCAAAAAACAGTCGCCATCATCTTCCTTGCCGACATTGTTTGCATGCATTTCTTGGGTTTTTGGGGAGAACCTGTGTGCCCCCACTGCATTGATTGCAATTTCGTTTCACAGTTCACGTGTTTCACCCATGTTTCGTCACCAGTAACGATGCGATCGAGTAAAGAGTCACCATCCTTATTGTAGGCGTCCAAAAAGTGCAACGCTGCAGCCATTCGCTGATTTTTGTGGTCCTCTGTCAAGATTTTTGGAATCCATCTTGCACAAAACTTGTGGTAACCAAGCTTTTCGCTGATGATTTCGTGCAACAAACTTCGCGAAATTTGTGGAAAACTCAAAGAAAGTTCCGTTATTGTGAACTTTCGATTTTCACGGACTTTAACATCGACTTTTTCGACAAGTTCGGCAGTCACTTTGCTGGGTCTCCCACTTCGATCTTCGTCGTGAACATTGGTTCGGCCATTTTTAAATCTTATGACCCACTGTCGCACTCCACCTTCAGTGATAATGTTGTCCCCATACACTTCACACAGCTGCCGATAGATTTCTATCGGTTTACAGTTTTTTGCTGTCAGAAACCTTATTACTGCACGCACCTCGCAGCTCGCGGGATTTTCAATTAACGCAGACATTTCAAACCGTCACAGTATCTTAACGGAGCACAGCACGAACCTCTCACTAGCACGGCTAGATGCCGACTGAGCTGCGCAACGCTCTGACCCCAAGATGGCCGCGCTAGCCCCGCTCCTAGCGGACACAGACGAAAACGTAATCTACTTTCTGGATAGCCCTCGTACCACCACCACCGCCACCAATTTAGCGCTGCTGTCGCCACCTGACCATTGCCAAGCTAGATTTCAGATGTTCCAATTAAAATGATAAACATCTGTATGTTCCTGATGCTAGTAAACGGCGTAAGTACAAACTAATCAATGGATCATATCTCGTATAGTCTCGGTGCTGAAATTAGGTGCTAAATTCCAAGGAATCATCTCTACGTACCTTGTTATTTTTCTTAAGACGAGAGGAGTTGTGAGTGTGGGTAATATGGATATATTATAATTCTCATCAGGTAGCACCACCCTCTTGTGGTCTAATTTATGTTCCCATATGAAAGGTAATTTTCGAATAAATGAGAAAGATCAAAAAGAAAAAAGAATCTCTTCTAGATCGCAAGAAAAGTCGTGAATATAGAAGAGCAAGAATATGAGAATGAACGAGAAGCGATTTTTTTCCCTTTTGTGTGAGTGGAGAATGAAAATCCCTGAACAATACCTTGAAGAAATATGTAGTTGTAGAAGTAGCTAGCGTCTTTTGTAAGATTTTTTAAAGCGATCTGGCTCTCTACAGCTAAATGAAAGCGCTATGTGGAGACAAGAAGACTTTTTCTTCATATCCTAAAGAGATTAAAGGATGCGACAGAAGGATGTAATCTCAGATATAACGTTCAAGAAAACACGGAAGAGAATTTGTGTTGTTATTATGAGATACAGACAGCACAGATAATCGCATTGTTTGAAATGGAATCCGTATTAAGCTACTACTATAGAGACATTTCATGTTCAGCTTCTAAATCTTATACACATTCTACCTGTTCCATTTCGTTCTGAAAATAAGTGAATTCTTTTTCATATTGTGAAATTACGGTATACTTTCATCAAAATTCGATTTGCTCGTAAACAACTCTAATAGTTTTATTTATGTTTGAGAGATCAGTCTTTCATATTAATAGTATAGATTACTGAAGTTGCTAATATTGATATTAGGTTATTGTTTTTCATATATACGATCTCTGATAGAGATTAGTAAACAGTATGAATTTGTTGTTTCAAATATGATTATGGTTTCACAATTTCGTAGTGCAGGTGGTTAATGATCTAGTAAGGTAATTCCCTTTTTAGTACAGAAATTCCCTTGTCACAATTTTAGACGAGATGAGATTACGCAAAATGGCAATTCCTATCTCGCCTAAAATGACAGAAATTCTGAACTTCTTATTTTGAGTCTAGCGTCCCTTTCAGCAGCGAGGATATTTGAGACGTGGACCTACTGATTAACGTGGAATCCCAACCACATGAAGTCCCGCCGGGAATCGAAGCCAGGTTCCTCACGCCAAGGGTGCTTACGCTAACCGTTTAGCCACGAAGGAGTTCAAAAGACGGAAATTATTATCTTGAAGAAATCAGTTTCTTATAAGCTGTTACGAAAAATGGAGGTAAATACTTATACAATTTCTTTTGTGAGTTCCCACGTTAGTAAGTGGTAAGCGTACGCGCCTTTGGCGTAGGAGACATGGGTTTGATTTCCAGTGGTAGTTAATGTGGTTTCTGATCCTACGTTAAGTTATACGTCCACGTTTCATATACCCTCACTGCTGAAAGGGACATTAAACTGAAAATCAAATCAAATTCCTTTTGTTTAGGAACTCTTAAAGGGGAGTACTGCTTGATTGTATATTCCATTAAGTTAGTGTGGTCAAATCGTCGCACTCACTTTGAATTTATTTTTTAAAAAATTCTATACCAGGTTACTCACTATTGCTGCCGAATTTCCCCATAGCTACATGGTTAGCGTACGCTTCTTGGCAACGGGAGATTTGTTTAGTTTCCCGGAGGAGCTCATGTGGTTCACGAAAAGTATGGTATGCTAAACTCCAGGTCAATCGACCAACAATTGCTGGCGACTGTACTATTTATTTTTGGTTGGTTAGTCGAAGTTTAGCGTCCTTTTTCACTTCTGAGGCTACCACAAGAGGTGGAATTCGAACCATCACAATACATTCAAATGTCAGGGCTCTTCTACCGCGAATCGAATCTAAGGCCCTGGTCACCAAGGATGCTTGCTAGCAACTACACAAGCAGGGAAGATTGTGTACTATATTTGTCTTAATTTTAAGATACTTTTAGATGGTGACTTGACAAAAAGTGCTCACAAAACTTCAAGAATGTGGATTGTTTAGATATTTACTAACATATTTTTCTGCTTTCTTTCCAGGTAAGCTTATGTTTCTTTACTTCCACTTGAAGCAAGTAGCAGGTGGTGAGTAATTCCATAGTTTATGTAATGGACATATTTTTTATTCCTTAGATAAATTACAATATACTTTAGGGGGAGGTAAAGTGACATGTAATAGAATTGTGCTCTACCCCATATGAACTTAAGTTATAATTATGATATATTTATCTTCACAATGTGTGGCTGTAGTATGCTTCAAGCTATGATGATATTGTAAAGCATAACCAAATACAAACGTTAACTTGCAGAAGTTTAAGAGCATAAATCGATTGAGAAAGTTTCTAAAAGCGTATCACGGAAACATGTTTGTAGTACATTCAGATATATTTGATAAAGCTTTATATGATTATTATTATTATTATTATTATTATTATTATTATTATTATTATTATTATTATTATTATTATTATTATTATTATTATTATTATTATTTGCGTAGATATTAATTCAAAATATCAGAATAATACAGGGTTGCCCATAATTATGTATATGGTTTTTGACTGACTGTAGTATTTGTAATTGTAGACAAAAAGTTTCGATATGGCAACCCTGTGTAGCCTGAAGGTGGGGATAACGGCTATGGTCACTGCCATACCATTACGAGAGTGGCTGAATGAAACATTCCCCAACAGCTGGATTGGTCGACATGGGTCTGTGAAGTGGTCAGCTCGATCACCCGATTTGCCATCACCACCTGATTTTTCTTCTTGCGGATTGTTTTAAAGGACAAAGTGTATCAACATCACATACGTAATTTGGTCGAATTACGGGAAGCTATCACAGAAGAGTTCCTCAGGATACCAGTACGGGTCTGTCAAACTACTAGTCACAACTTTGCTATTCGTATCCAGACACGTATCGATTTCTATGGTGCATTGGTGAATGGAGAAGAGATTAAAGTTCTCGCAAGGAAAAGTATGAGAGTAATGTGTTAATGTTCAATTTTATATTCATGTTATGTTGCTAGTTTCTTTACCGCAGTCTTTGAAACATTACATATATAATTATGGACCACTCTGTAGAAGGAAAATTGACAAGTAAGCGAGAAAAGCATTAAGATATGAAACACAAGAATTCACTACAAGATGATATACTAATCCATTGAGTAAATTATCAATAACAGTTTAGCTGAAATGTATCTGCGTTTGCTGGAAACGTTTTATGTTGTTTTTTGTTTTCCAAGCTCTACATCCACTGTCCGAAACATTGAATATCCAACGTAGCCATCCCCATTCCAAGAACTTGAATGGTTCAATCTCGAAGCAAGAAACAATTAACTGAATCCTCTACTGCTCCCCGTCCCCCAACAACTGCCTGACGTCCTTTAGAGGATCTAATCGGAGTAAAAGTGGATTAATGGGCTGTGCGAACAGGAGGAGATCTCCAGATTGGACGGATTGGCGGAAACCATGGAGACGGGATTCTCTGTTTTCCCGAGTGTTTCAAGCTTCACTCGTACATTGCGTGTTTTGTAAACGAGAAATCTCGCCCTTCCCACTCTTTTGAGGATACAGTGTGTAATTAGGGACTATACGTCTATGTTTCAAAGTGTGAATCAAGATTGGGTTGCCACTAATCAGGAATGGTCATGTTTAATTGTAGGTATGACTTACACTGATTAAATAACGTTTTTTTTATTGTTACAAAGTGTATCTTCAGTAGTAGCATAGGTGCAGAAAACTTGTATAGACGGTGTTTCAAAACAACACCCACACCGTTTGAGAGCTGATTCCTGACACCAAGATAAGACAAAAAATATAGACCAACCTGGGTGCACAAATGCTTCCTTTCGGAGTTATAGGCTGCCAAAAACATGAAAAAATTAACTTTAAAGGTCCATAGCTCCAAAACTATGGAGCCTACCGTAGTCGGGTCAAAACTTCACTTAGGAACTAATATGTGCCCTATCCAAATATCCATGTTTCAGAATCCTGCGGTACTTCCACAACAATTTTTATAGAAGTAGTTTCTGAGTACTTCAAATTATATGCTCGTAGTCGAACTCCCTCTATAAAAATTGTTGCCTGAATACCTTAGGATTATTTTTTTCTGAAAGAAACACTGATCACAAGGGCATTATCGTATATAGCATTAAGGCTTAAATTATCGTATATCACGGTAAATTATCGTGTTATTGGCAAACCTGAATTTGAAATCCTGTAAAAGGCAATCTTTTAACAGGATATGCCGCTAGGTGCACATGGTAGGCGGAGCACGCCATCTGCAGCCATTGGTCCGCTATTTAAAAAGTTCCTTTTTTTCTTTGAACATATAAAACTGAGGCCACGCCATTGGATTGACATGCTCGTAGATAATACACTGAGAAAAAATGTAGGTGGCGTACTTAAAAAGATAGGTTACATGCGTAATTCCTGTAGTTTCGGACTTAACGTACAACAGACGTATAACTGAAAATGCATGTTTTATAATACTTTCCATATAAGTGTTTCATCTATACGTTCTTTCCGTATGAAATAATATAGGCGGTCAGGATCTCACATACAAATGGACGTATATAACATATAGCTGACAAAGGTAACATGAAGGAAAACTGTTAGATATCAGATATCCTGCAACGGCATGATGTAACATCTAAGGGCAGTGCCTATGTAGCATATGGATAACGTATGCTCCATACTAATTTTTGTAGTAATCAAGAGGATTCCGTATATTTGTACAATATACCGCTGTCCGGAGAACAGATTTTTCACAGTGTAGAGAAGACTATATAAAGTACTTAGATTTTTTTTTGCGTCACTTCTTCATTCTCGGGTAACGCCGAGTACATGTAACATTCTCGGATAACGTGCTGGTAATAATAATAAATGGATCCAAATCATTCATAATACAAGAGTACACGTACATATCTGTTTAATTTTTATTTGTTTTAGCCTTCAATTAGTTTAGTCTTGTAATTGCGCCCTGGACTAAGAAATGATTAGGTGTACTGAGCTAGTCTCATTCAGCTTTTAAAATAAAGATTCAATTCGCCCAAATGGTTTTATTGTTCATTTGCGTCATGTTGCACTAAGTCAGTTTTGAACTTTATTCCTTCTGAATATATTTACAATGTATGTGAACATGAAATGTGTTATTTATATGACTTTTTTTTTTTTTTAAAAAAAAAAAAAGAAATCCGCTGCAGTAACATAGGAAAAGTTTTCTTCGTTTTAGGGAATGTAATATCCCCTTTTATATTTCCATATATGTTTGCATAATTAGTAGCACACAAAAATAGTATCGCGGCTTTTGCATTTTCTTCGCTTTATAACATCGCGCTGTTCTCATTGGTCAGAAGAATACATTTATGAGCACACAAATTATTCAGTCTTTTGTGACGTCATAAACGAGATAGATCGACTGCAAACTTCCCGTTGCTTAATTCATGTTGAGATAATTTCTCTGTTTCTCGCGAGAGAAATAAACCCAGTAGCATGTTAGTATTCATTAAAATTCTTTTTTTTCGCTTTCATTCAGTAAAAAAAAAAAAAAAAAAAAAAAAAATCATCTTTCGTCCCAGAATTGTGTACATCATAGTTATGTAATTTCTCTTTGAACTAGGTTTGCAACAGTAAATAATAGTAGCTACATTAATTACTTAAAGAAGATACTATGAGAAAGTTAACTAAGAATAAGTCGGCTATTATAGTGGTGTAAATGACAAAATTCTGTACCTGAGAGCATCAAATGCGTAAGTCACAAATCCTTGTTTTCCAGAAAACAGTAAAAAAACACTTATTTAAGCACTGAATACGTATTGGACATACCACATTATAGACTTGGTTAATTACGTCAGCAACCCGTATAGAACAAAATAGAACCAATGATTTGTTGCAGACCTCCGAAAGATACACAAAACTGGTTTTATCTCACTTTCGCAAAAAAAAAAAAAAAAAAAAAAAAAAGGACTTATGCACTTTATGCTCTCAGGTACATAATAAATGTTATTGGCTTATTTCTTGATAAAACAAGTAACAGTATCACGTGTACTTCACGTGAAGCAGTGTGGTTTTCGTAGAATATTTTCTTATTTAACATTAAAGCCGGAAATGGTAGTAGATTTCTACCACTTTCGGTTTTAGTAGAAAGCTTAGAGGATTTAGGTAAGAAACCTCGCGTCACAAAATCTCCGCGCCTTGCCAAAACCTCGCGTCCCAAATTCTCGCCTTACACAAAATTTCAATTAATATCCTAGTTAGTATGGAATAGCATATTACTAAATTCATCGGGTAAATGCTATGGACAGGTTTAATCCCGCAAGTTTTTGGCCAAGAGAGATTTTCGTTCGCGAGGTTGTGGCCACGCGAAATTCTGACTAGTCGAGATTTTGGCACATGGGCTTTTGGAAGACGAGGTTTTGAACACGCGAAGTTTCGGACATGCGAGGCTTTAGTCATCCGAGATATTGGGCCGGCTAGATTTTGTCGCGCGAAGTTTTGGGTGCCGAGGTTTTGCCCCCGCAAGATTCTATCCGTATTCCAGATTAGAGTAGATATGAGCTATATTCTTGGGACGCAGAATTGATTACAGAAAACTCTATGGCGATCAAAGTTTAAAACCTGAAGTGGATGATATTTACTACTTTGGATTAAGAGAGAAGATGGTACCCATTCTTAGAACGCTAGGTCGATTCTAAGGAAACAGTTTGTTGCCATCTCTTTATCGTTTTTACTCTATGTAGATCAATATTGAAACCAAGAATTGCAAATTTATTTATTTTACTTCCGGTTTTAATACAGACTTAAGGATGGAAATAAAATGTATTGGAACGCTTAATCAATTAAAGGAAACCTGTTCTCGCTATCTATTACCGTTTTAGCCCTATAGTGATGAACGTTAAAACCGGAAATGTTTATTGGTAAAATGTCACTATCCCCCTCGCCATCTTTCATGGTGGTCTAGTGGATAGCGCGCGAGCCTTTGGTACATTTCTTCCCGGGTTCGATTCCCAATGGGAGGGCCCATCGCTCTTATTGTTGGCTTACTTGACCAGGGAATCCCCTACCCAATCAGTTCTCTAATTTTCTTCATGTCGCTAGAAGAACGCCGACTGGTTTTCTTGTTATCACTTCTCCACCTCTTGTTTTATGTGTATAACAGTACAAAGCGCCATTTGTACTGTTATCACACAATAAAACAAGAGGTGGCAGAAGTGATTAACAAGTTAAACAGTCGGCGTTCTTCTAGCGACATGAAGAAATTAGAGACCTCTGATTGGGTAGGGGTGTTAATCTAATGGAGTTAGAAGCGCATTTTTCTCCCTACATTCCAAACTGCTGCAGCGGACTAACTTTTCCCTATCGTCACATCTTTCACTTCAGCAACATCCTAGCGAAGCGTAATGGCCACCCCCTCTGACCATCCTTCGCAGCTTCGATAAATTGTTTGGTTTTCCCTCCGTATTTCATTCCGACGCATTAACCAAATGATACTAAAATGAACGCGAGTATTTTGGGGAAATTTGCTGAATGCTTTTTTGCAGTAGTAGCAGTAGTAGCTATAGCATTTTTAGCTATAGTCCGTCATGAAACGCGCGATATGCGAGCTTTAGGAAGATTTTATGTTGCTCATTTCCAAAATTAAATATGTGTATAACAGAGGAAAGTATGGTTTTTCGAGGAGTTCTTAATATTTTTGTTTTCAGTCTGTTTTGTAAACTGGTTAATACGGATTCAGTGCTACTTGAAGAAAATTTATTGTCGTAGCTGTAATGATACTACACACATTAAATACTTATAAACTGTAGACTGTAATTACTATGTTTTCGTTCATGGGTAATACTTGCGAAAAATTTAAACTCCATTTAATGCTGATTTATTATACTCATTATCCACTCATTTACACCAGATCTACAATCACACAGTCCTTATCTTTATGAGTAGGCCTGTGGTAAAATAAGTAAAAAGTTTGTGGGGAATGGAGATTGTAAAAAAAATGAAATGAAATTTTTTAGTTTTACGTCCCACGGTTATGCCGGTTAGGCTAAAGGAGACGGTGATGATGAGAGATGAATGAAATGGTGGAATGAAGAAAGTGGGAAGAAACGGGAGGACCCCGAGAAAACCCACGCACACAGTGTTTGTCCAGCACAAAGTTCACTTGGCGGGAGCAGGGTTTGAACCCGGGACCCCAAGCACAAGAGGTTAACGCTCTACCACTGATGGCTCTTCTAGATGGCTTTTAACTATGTGATGTGTGGTCATCATATGGACTTCCGTAATCTTTATCTTAGACTTTCTATATCATAGATCGCTTAGTAGCTATTCAATTACTTCAAGATATTAGGTCAACAGTGAAAATTCTTTGCCCACTGACAGTGGAAGTTATAACGACACACGCACTAAGTAAGAGGACGTTTGCCAACGATATCTTCACGGTAGCGCTAATTCCAGCCGGTGTTGCAAGGTGGAGCGATTTGAGGCGTTCAATTGATAATCGTGAGCCGAAACTAATCGTGGCAGGGAAGTACGCAAGGGGTGAGCTCCTGGAAGTACGGATTCCCTCTTGAAATTCTGACTTAATTTGAGAGGTGATTTTATCGATTTTAATATAGTTATCCTCATATTGAATTTGAATTCCTCCCGAAAAGTTTGGAACCCACGGAAATAAATGCCTGCTTACGTGCCTGTATCGCGGATTCAAAACAAAATGAAATGGAATGTTGAAGTTTTACGTCCCAGGGGATGGTGATGATAAGAGTGAATGAAATGGTGGAATGAAGAAAGTGAGAGGAAACGGGAGAACCCCGAGAAAATTTATGTACACAGTGTTTGTCCACCACAAAGCTCACTTAATGCGAGCTAGGATCCAATCTAGGACCCCGCCCCTCGTGTGATCGAGTCCAAAGGGCGTAAGAATCTTTAACTAACTAACTATATGGCCTATGGAATCCAGAGGTTCTATGCTGCGTTCACAAACGCTCTCCACTGACTTCTATACTTAGCCAACTAGATCCAGTTTCTACTTTGGATTCCTATTTCTGCGAGATCCATCTTAATATTGTCCTTCCATCTGCGCCTGGTCTTCCTAATGGTCGTTTTCCGATTAGTGTTCCAGTTAAGACTTTTAAAGCGTTCCTACTTTTTCCATCCTGGCTACCTGACCAGCCCACCTGAGCCTCCTACACGTGATGACCATAACAATGTTTCGTAAACCGTATAAAGTATGTAGTTCCTCTTTATGAAGTTTCCGCCATTCCCCATTCCCGTTCCTTTTTGATTCGGAATATTCGTCTCAATATCTTGTTCTCAAACACTTTCAGTCTATTCGTCCCTGAGAGTAAGTGACCTTGTTTCGCAACCACACAGAATAACAGGCATGATTATCTTTAACTGTCCTCGAAATTTCTGTGTTCGTGTCCCTGTCAATCTAGGTGGAAATTCGAAGTTGTCAGAAAGAGCTAACCAAGAAACGAATATTTTTGATGGTCAATTAACATAATTCAATTGTATTCAACATAAAAAATAAGACTTTTAGGAAATATAGATGATGTGTTGCTCCTCAAGGCTTTGTTCTCTAAATCCAAAACAAGCTATTATCAATCCACCAAAATAGGCACTGACGTCTTAATATACTCTTAAAATCAAGCTCCTATTTTCATATTTCCACATTTCCCTTCTGTATTTAAACTTTACATTCACATTTTCTGAACTCTCAGAATTTATTGCTTCGTTGATTTGGAGTTTTACGTCTCGTTGAACACCGAGGTTATATGAGACGTGGACTTGCCACTTAAGGTAGGATCCGAACCACATGAACACCCACGGGAAATCAAACAAGGGTCTCCAGCTCAGAGTTTATTGTTAATGCGACTCCTTAAAATCTTTAAAGTTATCTTGTGAAGTGATAACTCGATTGTCTTCAATTCTTTATGATGTATTCCTTTTCAATAAAATAAAGATTTCTGCAAAATAATGGTAAGGGTACCCAGGGGAAGGGGTTAATGATTCAATGTGCATCATTGAGATTTTAGAAGGAGCAGGAATCGAGGGTAGAAATAGTTAAAATATTTGAATCAGTTATGAATGAATAACTTGTATGAAAAGTGTATAATTTAAAGTTAAAGGAAAACCTTTTTAATCTAGACAATAGGCAGGGGACAAAAATATTGGATGTTAGGATCATTGAACAAGTTTAATTAAAAGTAATATTCCTGTTTCTTCTTCTTTTTTTTAAGCACGTTAAGAGAATTAAAGGAGATGATCATGGGAGGACATGCACCCTTGATCATGGTAGTCCTACGAAGCAACAGTGTAAAACTATTATTTCCTCTCTATAAGCCCCTATCATTTCAATCGGTAGTCTAAACCAGGTCAGAGACATTTCAGAGGATACCATGAGAAACAAGTTACATCCAACAACTGCGGACAATAAGTAAACCTTACACTGGCAACGTCTAGGCATTTCAGAGATCACCATGGATGACAAGTAAATGTTACACTGCCAATGTTTAGGCAATACCGCGGCTACCATGGGAACAAATAAATCTTACTTTGGTAACATCTAGGCATTTCAGATATCACCATGGAGAACAAATAAATCATACGCTGGCAGCATCTAGGCAATCAGAGGCCACCATGGGAATAAATAAATCTTACACTGGCAACGTCTAGGCATTCCAGGGACCGCAATACGGAATAAGTAAATCTTATTCTGGCAATGTCTAGGCGTTTCAGAGGCTACAATGGGAACAAGTAAACCATATGCTGGCAGCGTCTTTCTCCCTTGTAGATTTAGACATACCTATGCAAAGAGACATTCTGCCAGAGGAGGAAACGTTCATCTCACTATATTTGAATCCAATATTGCCTGACTCGAGGTCGCGTGGACTCAGGCGTACTATCCTGAATGAGACTTACGTTCACTAACCTCAGTGAGGTCCATTCTTTCTCGGTCATGTTCATATTCGCTCCAAATCTGACCCGCTCTTCTTATTAAGGGTCGTGCACGCTTGATATTATCCACAGTAACCTCATTGAGCTTGCGCTCACGTAACCTTATCCACAGAAACCTCATTGAGCTTGCGCTCACGTAACCTTATTAAGACCTGGACTCGCTCGGATTATGGCTCTCGGTCGCTATCTACTTATAGAACAAGCACTTATACAGACTTAGGCTCAATTATTCAATTCGAGCCCGAGATGGGAGCTCACTGGTTTGAACATTGAAACTTGAAATAAATAGTTTTTAAAATAATAATAATAAAGACGGAAATGGAACTATTCTCAGAAGCTAAATCCATGTTTAAAAGAAGCGATTTGAGGCGCTTAGTATCAAAATTCGCCAAATTCATTTTTTTTAACCTAAATTGAGTTACATATCGCTTGTTATATGTTTGATCTAAAGGAATTCCATGGAAACAGAATTTTGTTTTAAAGCTTAATATTTCATACTAAAAACAAAACTATCAAATATGGGACTTTGTACACGTGTCTATGAAGCTTCACTGCACTTTTTGTGAGATTACTCGAAACTAAGCGAAATGGATGTAGTGGATTTTGATATTAGGCGCCTCATTTCTCACCATTTACAAATTTTGCTGTTATATGTATTGCAAGATAGACAGACCGGAGTCATCATGGGTGAACTGAGGGCAATTGCCCTATCCCTTGAATTTAAGAAATAAATATGTTTAAAATTAATTGTACACTAGTAAAGAAAAATGTGAACTCTTATGTCGGTGGAGAATTTTTGCCCGCCCCACTCCTTGCCCAAAACCAAATCTGAAATTACACTACTAAGACAGACAGACAGACGCACTCTATTAGTGTTCTATCCAGTCTTCTCGATTTGGGAAGTGGGGGAGTCTAAAACCCATAAGAAAGACCATATTCATCAGCTTTATTTTCAAAATTTATTTGGTGAGAATTCTAGAATTTTAATGGGAATTTTCTTTCCGTAATGTACCTGGACAAAATTCTGCGTTCTAAAACCACTTCTCGTATTTAAGTGTAGCATAAGTTGGAAGTCTTCGAAAATATTTTTTGCTGTACATTTTGCAAAGATTAAGTTTAAATAAGAAGACTAGTCAAAAAAGTTAGTTGCACTTCTTTTGATAACAAAACAGGAGCGAATGTTTACAATATTTTTATTTGTACACGAAGTTCCATTAAAAAAAAAGCCACTTTTCGTCGTAATCAACTCCTTCTTTAAATACTTATCAAGTTACAGGTTTTAGCTCGTTATGCGAGTGACATCGTCACTTTGAAAATTCTTCTTTCTTGCGATCGAAAACATGGAAATCCCAAGATATAAGAATGTGTTAATTCACGTGAGCAATGGTCTCGTAGAAGTTGATGGTCTTCCCTCGCGGTAAGCTTCGTCAATATCTGTACATCCGTTCTCAAACATGTTGCATCACTTTGTAATAGCTTGACGAGATATTGCGTTTTCACCATACACTTCGTGGACCTGCTCAGGCCCGTAGCCAGCCCAAAAATTTAGGGGGGGGGGCGGTAGAAGTTAGGGGGGCCCGACCCAATCATATTATACTTCATCACCATATTATAGTTCATTTGCAAGCCTACCGTGAAACTTTTAGGGGGCCAGCCAAAATTTAGGGGGGGCCCGGCCCCCTATCCCCCCGTGGATACAGGCCTACCTGCTGATAAATTTCTTTGCAGTTACAGCGTTTTACCCACAAGAAACGAATCCCTTTACGCACTTCCAACTTGGGCTCCAGCAAACAGCTGCCGAGACATATTCACAACTAATTAGCAAGCAGACTGCGACGTACAACTGCCACGTCAACGTCACTAAATTATGCACTATAGATAAATACATGCAGTGTTGCCACCAAGTTTCAACAAAAATACGCTTGTACTAAGAGTTTTTACAAATGTGTGCAACAAACTTTCTGACTTGCCCTCGTAGGATATTAATAGATTCAAATTTCAGGGTAAAAAGTGCAAGTGAAATCTGATTAAAATATACTGTTTTTGCGTGTGTTAACAAATATACATATCATGTGAGTATTATGTTTTCCACTTCACCTGAATACCATTTTGTGATGTGAATTTCAGGCTCCAAATAATTCACTGATAGAAATACCCACGTCCAGTCATACAGATAACACTAATGAGCTCTCATTCAAAAACTGAATATGACGTCCAAAATCACTTCCCATATACGATTAACAAAGAGGGTAATTATTATTGTAATAACAACGTCCCACATGATCCTCTGTATCACGACCTAGTCCTCCACACACTCCCCCCATCCTTAATGACTCCACACCACAATATATATACATTCATGTTCTGATAACGTATTTATCTCTTTTTTTCTCTCTTTATATACAGTGAATGCTATGGCACTGTTCATTGTGTATATACCTAGGTAAATATTTGTTTTATTTATGGTGTTGTTATTCAGATGGAAAATTAGTATTTAATGTGCTAATCAATAATGAAAAAAACAGCAAGGAAAAATCTTCATTAAATAACTCGATAAAGTAAAACGAGTTTTCCATGATGTAACTAATTATGTATCAATATTCTCCATTGTTACTACAGTGATGAGCCATAAGTCTTGCAATATTTTCACAATTCAAATAGCAGATACGTGTATACACCGTGGTCGACCATAAGTATAAGATCGAACTGGCCCAAAAAGTAGTGTGGGAAACGGACTATTTAACAGGGAGGCCGTCAGTATCTTCAATTAGTTTTTAGTGGCAGTGATGATCAAGGTTCAACAACGTCTGATGTGTGAACTGTTGCCACATGAATTCGAAAGCTAGCAATCTAAAACATTTTTCTTCTATAAGGGAAAGGTACAATGAACCACAGTACAGCATCTCCTTGGTTTCAGAAATTTCGTGCAGGTGTTAAAAAAAAAGTCGAAGATCAGCCAAAAATTCTGCCGCTCCAGAGTAGCAGATTCTACGGTCATACGACACGCCATTGAGGAAAATCCATCCACCAGCACATCACGATTATTAAATCAACTCTGTATGACCCAGCCCAATATAGTCGGTCTCCTTTACAATTTCGAGAAACCGTCAGTAGCTGCCACATTGTGCCGCCCCTGCTCAGGCTCAGGGCAGAGTGGATGTCTGCCAACAACTGCTGCAAAATCCGCGTAATGTGCGTTTGGTTATCCGCGTAATGTGCGACATGAAAGGGATTGTCGCATGCTACAAAAAGAAAAAAAAAAAAAAGAGGTGGTGTACTGATATCCAAATATGCAAAAGCAATAGTTGAGTAAGGGCCAACTTCCAGCACCAATCTTCAAACGAGTCTGTTTCGAGCATAAAGTCATACTCTGTATATGATGGAACTACGAAGTTGATAATTCAATTTGAGTTCGTTCCTAACGGCCATACCATCAGTGGCGATCATTTTTCTGAATAAGTGGAGCTAGCTGATGTATGCTGCACTACGCCACAAATATCCTGTATTCGTGAACCGAAAACATGCGCTGCTGTCACATGATAACGAAATATTACACTCGGCTCGAAAATGGCAACAAAAAATGCTGGAACTTGATAGCATGGAACAGCTGCCCCACTAGGCATATAGTTCTGACCTTGACCCTTCGGATCACTGCTTGTTTCGATCCATGGCACACTTCCTAAAATCACGAAGCTTCACTAACCAGCAGGAGGTCGAAACAACAGTACGTGGCTTCCTTGCCTCTAAGGACAAGACGTGGTATTGACGTGGAATCTAGAAACTGGCAGGAAGATGACTGCAGATAATTCAACACATGGGGCTTTACTATGACTATTAACCTACTTTCATTTTACTGTAATAAATACAAGTATATTGTATACAAAAATATTACACGATATGTGACTGAGCCTTGTATTATTATAAGGACTTCTCTCGATTTATGTGACCAGAGTGTACGTCTTTAATGAATGAGATCGCAGGTTCGGTTCCTGGTGGGAGAGCGTCAAACTACAGTGATCCTTCTTTCATCCTGTATTAAACTGTATGCTTGTGACATGACAAAGAGCATACATACAAATCAATTAATGAACTATTATTATTTTGAAGAAATAATAATGTCTTCTTTTGGAATTTTTGTTTTATAATTAAAAATCCCGAAAGGTGTATACAATCTCCGAATCCATCCGAACCTTTTCAGGTACTGAAGCGCACCGTACAAATTTAACAGCTCATTTTCTCACAACTGTGGTAATATATATATATATATATATATATATATATATATATATATATATATATATATATATATATATATATATATATATATATATTTAAAAAGCTAACATTTGTGTATAGCACTATGAGCACATGATTTTTTTTTTTATTCCGCGAGGATTTCGTATTCAATCAGAATAGGACAGCCTTTTTTTTAAACTGTGAATTTGGAGGATTTTTTAAAAATAAAAAAAAAGTCATTGCCTTTTTCCTGTCATCATTATAAAAGATAGACTTCCATCATAATCAGAGAGTGTATCCCTATAGACAAACACAAACAAAAATATTTCTCATATTGTTCGTCCACTTCGCTCTATCCATATTATTGGTAGCAGTAGTAGCAGTAGTAGTAGTAGTAGTACCTCTAAAACTAGTCCCCCCCCCTCGATTAATTCCAAAAGTGATGGAACGGAGAAAAGATCTCCATCAAGAGAGTGACATAGAAACGGATTGTAGTGGTCTGTGAATCTGACATCACTTGCATGTAGTGTGCACACCAGTTTGTGCCAGGATTAATTCAGAGCAGCTGTGACTACCCTGATAGTCGTGAAGAGATTTTTTTTTGTCCTTTTCACAAAAATTAAAGGAAGATTGAAAAAAAAAGAAGTTCGAGAACTGCAATTTTGTTCCAAGTGCGTGGGTGACTTCTATAAGTTTCTTTCTTTTTTTTTATTTTTAACTTATATTTCTTCGTTGATGTGGAAAGAAAGAAGATTGTCGGGGAGGGAAAGCGGCAGACACCAGCAAGAATCGACCATCAAGAGATATTCTGTATAGTTACTCTTGAACGAACTGAAATTGTCAATCTGGAGTTTGCCCCATTTCAGTGTCGGGAGGGGAGGTTCCAAACTGATTGTTGGAGGGTTTCACAAAAAAAAGTATAACATTTGAAGGCTGTCTCCCTGCTTCACAACTTGTTTCTTTTGTCTGTCTCTTTTTTTTTTTTTTTTTTGTAATGACAGCAGACGCAGATAGGGTAATTGTAGAGGTATTGTGTTTTCGTGGAGCCATGCTGTAACACACACACACACACACACACACATATATATATATATATATATATGTATATATATATATATATATATATATATATATATATAGACCGCTTCGCTTATATCAACGTATTTGAGGGGGAGGTAGTGTAGAATACTATAGGGTGATAGAAACACCGGATTGTAAAAGAACATTCGTTTCCCTTCGTGGGAGTTGGGGGAGGGGAAATGAGTATGTGATATTGTCCTCAATGTGCCATTCATTTTTATTAACGGGGGAGAACTTCAGAGACATTTTAGTGGGTTGAATTGATATACAGGAGACGATGCGTGTGTGTGGTTTATATATATATATATATATATATATATATATATATATATATATATATATATATATATATATATATATATATATGTGTGTGTGTGTGTGTGTGTGTGTGACAAGCCGTATAGTCTATATAGCTAGTGCACAATTATTCTGTTCTGTGTCGAGGGTCATTGATTAGGAAATATGCTATAAAATTTGCTGACGTAGATATAAATAATAGTTTTAAAACATAAAGGAAAAAAAAAGAGCTAGAGGGATCTAAATGTTCTTGCCTATATTTCAACAAGAGTGTTCTTTCCTGAATGTGTTTTTCCCAGTCTCAAAGCTTCATGGTTCTTGAATACCTAAGTTGCCAACACAAATATTGTATATCTGCGTGATATTCTCTGGTATGATTTCCGTGCATTCCGGTTCTAGAAAAAAAAAAAAAAGACATTCAATTTCAAAACACACTAACGCGACAGACCACGGTAACTGTGTGGTAAAGTGCTTAACTTTCGTGCGAAGGCTCTCTGAACGATCCCAGTAAATTGGTAGACAGGAGAAATCTTTCCCTGTATTTTCAGAGGTTCTTCATTATCTTCTACGCCACTATCTTTATACCACTACATTTTTAAAATTTTTATTTTCATTCAATTAAATTTATTATATACAGTAGAGAGTCGATTATCCGAACGTCGGTCAACCGAACGACCGCTTAACCGAACTGTGTACTCGCTCGCACCTGTTACTCTCCCACCCTACCGTCCATCATCCCCCTCACTCCCAAACCAAGTTTCCCACAGTAGTCGCCGCACTGAGCCACCGCTGGCGGAACATTGCTTCTAATGGGACCTTCATAAGGCGCTGCTGACCGGCCAAGCCGCCAGTCGCTGTGTTTCAACAATCAGCACACTTCTGTCGGTCTGTCAACAATCAGCCTACTAAAGTTGCCTTTGTACGTTACTTTGTAATACTTAAAGAGATGCCTGTTTTTATGAATAAATTTACTGTACCGGTACAGTACTTCTTTTTGGCAAATAAACATGTACAGTTCGATTATCCGAACAAACCAGTTTTCCGAACACCCATGTCCCCCAATTACTTCGGATAATCGACGCTCTACTGTACTTGTGTCAATTACCCGCTTCGCTGGATTAAAACAAGAAAAATTAGTAACATATTCCGTTAGTCAGTAAATTTTTACTATTACTGAAGTGTTCTCGGATATCGGCCATTTTTCGATCATTTTTATATGTCTCCCCCTCTCCTCCGCAAGTTGCGGGGTTAAATTTGGATTTAAACGGCATCATAATTGTCACTATTCATCTCAGCGACTCCGAAAAGTAAGGATTCGACACTAATCTCGATCATTTTCGATCATTTTTAAATATCTCCCCTTCCTCCTCCCCTAAGTTGCACCGTCAAAGTGAAATGATAAAAACCATCGCAGGCCTGAACCTCATCTATGTGGTAAATTTGATCGAGGTCGGTCTCGCGATTCAAGAGTTATATATCTATATCTATATCTATATCTATATCTATATCTATATCTATATCTATATCTATATCTATATCTATATCTATATCTATATATATATATGTATATCTATCTATCTATCCACACACACACACACACACACACACACATATATATATATATATATATATATATATATATATATATATATATATATATATATATATATATATATAGTTTGTCTTATACAAGGGCTTCATAAAAAGTAAATAGCAACACTTTTTTTTGTAATGACAGCAGACGCAGATAGGGTAATTGTAGAGGTATTGTGTTTTCGTGGAGCCATGCTGTAATACACACACACACACACACACACACACACATATATATATATATATATATATATATATATATATATATATATATATATATATATATATATATATATATATATATATGAAGCCCTTGTATAAGACATACTATATATATATGGATAGACATAGCTATAGTATGAATTATAAATATATATATATATATATATATATATATATATATATATATATATATATATATATATATATATATATATATATATATATATATATAACTCATACTATAGCTATATCTATCCATATATATATAGTATGTCTTATACAAGGGCTTCATAAAAAGTAAATAGCAACACTACTATTATAATTCATACCAGGCTTTATACACAGAACACCTGTTATATTTGTCAATGTAATCGCCTCCGATTTCTATCACCTTCTGCCACACGTAAGGAAGGCGCGTCGTATACCATCAGCGCGTGAATCTTATCGATATCCCGCCGAGATGATGGTTTCTCTTGTGCCAGGTCGTCACAAAGTCCCTGAAAATAGTGCAGTGCTGCTGCCGAGTACCACTTTAATCTTGATACACGCACCGTTGTTCGTCTTTCCGAAACATATTTTTATGGTGCTTCTTCCACTTTACACTTTTACTTTACATAACTGCATCTTTTGACTGATGACACAGTTGTTACTACTCGCCACACTTGATAGTCTCAATTCTCTTATCAGCTACGGTACTCTTCTAGTACTAAGATACAGTTTCCTTAAGAAAATATTCCTGGATTGACACAATTCTTTCCTTTTCTTATCAAATTTTCCCTAGTTTTTGAGTGTTCAATACCTATAACCAGAAATTACGCGATAGAATTAATTTAATTTAAAATTACAAGATGTTTAGCGGTATGTGTTAATATATTTCTCATTCATTGCCTTTTTTGAGCTGAGCGAAGCGAAGCTCTTATAGTCGGGTTAGCCGTTTGGTTGTCCGCGAACTCCTCCTAGACCGTTTGGCCGATCTCAACCAAACTTAGCACGCTGATAGAATATGTCGTGCTGAGTGACAACATAGGTCGAAATCAAAAATCCGATGTACCATCGAGGAATAATGACCGAAAAACGCTTCCTCCTAGACCGTTTGTCCGATCTCAACCAAACTTAGCACGCTGATAGAGTATGTCGTGATGAGTGACAACATAGGTCGAAATAAAAAATCCGATGTACCATCGAGGAATAATGACCGAAAAACGCTTCCTCCTAGACCGTTTGCCGATCTCAAGAAAACTTAGCACGCTGATAGAGTATGTCGTGTTGAGTGACAACATAGGTCGAAATCAAAAATCCGATGTACCATCGAGGAATAATCACCGAAAAACGCTTGCATAGACTTAACATGGGGAAAAGTTTTCACGCGATTTTTTTGTCAACAATTAAAAATGGCATTTATTATTGCATAATGGCCAGGAATGATTACGTAGTTTAAGCTCGCTCAGCTCATTTCATTGCAATCGGGTACATCCATTGCATTCCTAGTTTTAAAAAAATTTAAAAAATGTAGCTGGTAGTAATGCCATAATATATGTGCAAATCCCGTAGTAATACCATAAAATATGTGCAAATCCCGTAGTAATACCATAAAATATGTGCAAATCCCGTAGTAATACCATAAAATATGTGCAAATCCCGTAGTAATACCATAAAATATGTGCAAATCCCGTGTTAATACCATACAATACGTGTAAATCCCAAGCTTAAAAGATAAATATTAAACCGAATGTAGCTGTGTAGTTCTACTTTGTCAAATAGGAATTTCAACTTTTCTTCCGTTGTTCTCGAACTAGACTCTTCTTTGCTCAGCAGTCTCTCTATATTTGTTTCATACAACTTTCAATTGTTCCATATCCTTAGCGAGACTTCTCATTTCTTCTACTTTTTCTTCACTAAATTATGGAATTTCTTTTTCTTGTGCTAGCAGCCTGTCGACTGGTTTGAAGTACCCTTTCATTCTTCCCTATCCTGAACCAGACTTTTCACTTTCTTGTAATTTTTCTTCCCTATATGTTTTATTATTTTATCCTATATTTCAATCATGGGATTCCTTTGAGTATTTTTTCACTCTGTCAGTTCCTCTATAGCTAATAGTGTAATAGTCTTGCAGTTATACTATTTCTTCTTTCCGAAACAATTTTCAGTCATTTTCAGTACCTTCTTGCTTTGTACCCACCCATCTAAGTTCTTTTATAGCACCACATTTCCAAGTCTTTCATTATCCATTTTTCTTCTCCTAAAGTTCTATCCTCACATTCATATAAAGGTAACCAAGAACGTTCCATCATTTTTTGTGGAGGTCTGTGTTCAATTGGTCCTCACACCGTGAGTTGAACGCGAATGCAGATAATGCGAAGCTCAGTTGTTGGCATGGGTTGTGACAGCTACCACACTATCTGGTTGTGACAGTTCAGTTACACCATGAACTTGCTTAACGACAGGGACAGAGTGAATAAGGGACCTTCAAAGAGCATCATAAGGGCGTGTATGCTGTACGAGTTCAAACTGGAGTCAAACGCTACTGTAGCGGGGCGGAAGATATGCCAGGCCTTTGGTGAGGGTGTCGTGACTACGTGGACAGACAAAATGAAGATCTTCAGGCAGCAATTGAGGTGAACAGTTGCCAGACATGTGAGAAACTGGGATTACAGTTCAGTGTGAGTGGAGAAATCTTTCGGCAGTACCTCCATCAACTTGGGAAGCACTACAAGTTGGATCAATGGGTCCCACATGATTAGACTCCTGTCCAGAAGGCAACGCGAACAGACACCTGTGTTTTTTTGCTGACTCGTCTGAGGAAGAGCCATTTCTGGACAGAGTGTTTATATGTGATGAGAAGTGTGTTCTGTACGAAGCTCCATGGTTCCGTCATCATTGGTTAGCATTTCATGAACCGGTTCCAAAACATCCGAAATCAGCACCACGCCAGAAGAAAGTCTTTCTTTGTGTTTAGTGGACTGCTCGCGGCATCATGCATCGGGGACTGCTACCAGCTGGTCAGAACATCAGTGTAACTGTATGCTGTCAGTAGTTGACCTGTGTTCAAGAAAAACTCAAAACTCTGGAGCCAACACTTCTGAATCGGACAGGAGTTCTCCTGTTACAGGACAACGCTAAGCCCAACGTGGCTAGGATGACCCGGGACGCCATTCTACGCCTTGGATGGGAAACACTATTGCATCTGCCATACTACCCGGACATTGCACTGTCCGATTATCACCTGTTCCATTCCTTGGACAATCACCTTAGACTACACCAATTCAAATCCCTAGTAGAGGTGCAAAATGCACTTGATACCTTCTTCGCTTCACGGCCTACCAAGTTCTACCGCGATGCAACCCATGGCCTTCCATAACATTGACAAAAGGTCGTCTATGCTGATGGGGTCTATTTTTGATGTTCCAGGTACGTCCTAGATGACATTTCGTTGTTTGAGGGTGGTGGATGAAAAAGCGACACAACTTTCTCGGTTATCTTTATAATGATATGTTAACAAGTTTACACTGAATATAATTAAATGCAGATAACTTCCTTTATAATGAAGCAGAATTATATTGCTTTTGTTTTATTTTATCTAGTTTGTTTGCTTACATGAAATTCGGCCCAAGATCTTCATGTTGACTTCAACATAATTTGAGTATGCTGAACAAAAATCTAAAATTCGTAACAAATAGTGTATACATTAGAACATAAATTTGATCTTTACCTTAAAAAATATTAAATTTACTCTTGGCTAATATCAATATTCTTATAAAACATTCTTTGAAAATCATTAGCTTTGACTTCTTGACTTCGTTGTTTTCTAGTTGAATTGAATGAGAAATCAAAAATTGTGTGGTGAGAGCACACTGCTTTGTGGTACACTATTCTTGATATTACTTACCGCAGGCAAGTAGATCTTACAGATGAAGCCACACAATGACTAAGGAACCTGTATTGGTAAATATGGTATATGTTTCTTTGGTAGATTGGATTTAGGGACCCGTATACCTATAACAAGAATGTTCGGAATAAAATGAATTTGTTTCTGTGCGCTGCAGTTCTCTCTATGTAATTTAGTTCCGAGGGTACAGAGCAATAAAAGATCTTATACGAAAAACTGAGACAGCAACTCCATTACAAAAATAGAACACTATAGACTATTTCTATTCTCATTCTATTAGGAACAATACTTTCAGACCATATCACTAAATAAAATGACTTTGACCAAACTGCTCATCTTCGGGGTAAATCTTCACTGGTGGATTGATATTGGCATAATGGATGGCCTTTCGAGCTCTATGAAACAATTTGATATTTGAGAAACTTGCAATATTCTATTGGGTAACAGAATGGTATTGTTATTGATCACATATCACACTCGTACACACACACATGTAAAAACACATATTCACATATACTAGAAATTGGCTGTTGCCAGTTAAATAACTGAAGGGAAACATATTGGCTATCTGTTCTCCGGGGGCTGGGGGGAAATAGCAATCGCGGAGGGAGGGCTTAACCTTTCATCCAATCCAATAAACCAATTGTAACGGAAACGTCTAAGGCGAACTATTGTAAATACGTAGTTTTTCATGTTGAATGAAGAAGGGGGAGGGATGCTAGCCTCGCTATATTTGATGTTTGATTTGCTATCGATTGGTTGTTCTTTTGCCGACAGCCAACAACGCATTTAAAAAAAAAAAAAAGTAATTCAGCATGTATGTACTAGTAGGGATGTGTTGTAACCCCTCATTGTTCGTTAAAACTGAAAGGGTTTCGTTGCTTACACTTTGTTTATTGATATTGTTAATTTAAACTTAATTTTTATAGACACTTCTATTTTTACACTGTACCCATTTTTTAAAAATAAAGTTACATCGATGCGTCGAACATTTTAGCGCAATATCAACATTTCGTTTTCCCTTGAAACATTTTTGAGCTAATATCTGTGAATGTAATTTACGTACATTTTTAACAATATCTACGGGGATTTTTACGTGAAAGCTATGAACGTTTTAACCGTAACTACAGATTTTTTTACGTGAAGGATTGTACATTATTTTATATCCATATTTACAAATTTTTGCATGAAATCTTCGATCTCTAACAATATCTGCAGAATTCCTACGTGAATGTTTCGAACATTTTTAACCATATCTGTGGACATTTTACGTGAAAGATTGTACATTTTTTATCCATATATCCAAAATTTTGCATGAAATCTTCGGTTTTTAATAGGGATGGGCAAAACAGATTTTTTTATAAAAACCGAAAACCGGTTTCTATAAAAACCGAAACCCGAAAAACCGACATTTCGGTTTTCTCCAAAACCGGTTCGGTTTTCACCGAAACTGGTTACGGTGAAAACTTTTCGAAAACACATAAGACTATTTCTGTGGAAATGGATTCGGTTTCCGGAGAACAACGAAACACCATTCTGGTCAGAAATAGAACAAATTTTGAAAAAAAAAAAAACGGAATCAGTTTTGAAGAAAACCGAAACCGGATCAGGTGAAAAACCGAACCGGTTTTGGAGAAAACCGATAACCATTTCCGGAGAAAAACGAACCGGTTTTTCTAAAAACCGAAAACCGAAAAATCGGTTTTTGTGCCCACCACTAGTTTTTAACTGTATCTGAGGAGTTTTACGTGAAGGTTTCGAAAATTTTTAACCATGTTTATGAACTTTTATGTAAAAACTATGGACACTTCTGATCATATCTACGAACATTTTACGTTAAAGTTTCGGTCAATTTTAACTGTATTGATTATTAACTATTGTGTTGGACTTTTTACATAGAAACTTTGGACATGTTTACACATGTCATCTATGGCCTTTCCATATGAATGCTTCGAATATTTTTAACCATATTGACGATTTTTTTTACGTCAACGAAAACTTTAGATGTTTTTTTTTTTTAACCATATCTATTGACATTTACATGTAAACTTCGGGCACTTATGCACTATATCCATTAAATTAAAATTTCAAGTGTAAAGAGCTATAAATTATAGTGGTATTGGGATGGCTTATCACGTATTACTCACAGTTGAACGTACGACGTATTATGGGCTAGAAAACTTTTTCATATCAGCCCTTCGGGTCCTTCTCTCCACTGCTGTGGTGTAATTTTTTTTTCATGTTGACAGTGAAATCACCGTCTATGATGTTTTTGTAACGGTTCAATGATTGGTATATACAAGAGCGTGAATAGCGAAGTGCTAGAAATATTTCACTGTAATGTTTTAAAAGCCTATGGCCTAGTCACCGTATACGATATATGTGCGATGATGATTGGTGCGGGCGGAATAGACTAAAATTGATTGCGAGTTGTTTTCATTCTGATTTTGTGAACTCCCTCATTTGCCTCTGAAAGTGTTTAGTGTAATGGTAACGATTATGCAATGTTTTACATTGTACTTATGGAATGAAATGAAATCTTTTAAGTTTTACGTCTCACGATTATACCGGCTAAGCTAAAGGAGACGGTGATAATAAGAAATGAATGAAATGGTGGAATTAAGAAAGTAGGAGGAAACGGGAGCATCTAGAGAAAACCCACGCATACGGTGTTTGTCCACCGCACAGCTTACTTTGCGCGAGCTGGGATCGAACTAAAGACCCTATGCACCAGAGGTGAACTCTGTACCACTAAGCCACCGCGGGCCCTACATTGTACTTATCTTCCATTATTAATTACTTTCCGCGAACTTCTGAACAATCTACTCGTACTGCCGTGTGCCGCAAGTTGGAAAAGGCTGATAGTAAGTCACAGATCATATGAATACTTCTATTTCATAATTACCTTGTGCGCCATTGACATTTTAAAAAATAATACTGGCAGAGTTGTTTTAGAGCTAATGCAAATAACCATACATAATTTAACATGATGAAGAAGAAGTCCTTAAAAAGAAAATCGATTCACTTTTATTTTTCTAGTCCCTAATTATTACTTGCTTAGTAGTAATGCGATTTTAAAATCCCAAATTCACGCTTTAACTACCACGTGTAATTGCCTTTTTTCATACTGTATATAAAGTGCTGATAACACTAGTTATTAATTATCTATTTAAACGATTTTTTTTAAATTTCTACTTTAACGAAGATACGGTTCTCAAAAAGAGAGAGTTTTTTTTTTTTAATATTTTTTTTCATGCTTTAACACAATGTACCTCTAGTTAACATTAGGGAATTCTGCAACCAACCACTGATCTAACCATGGCCTCAATTACCCATTTGATTAACATAGAAAAACGTTGGTTGCAGATTACAAAGAATTATGTAGATGAGAAAATACAAAAAAAGAAAAGAGAAAATGAGAGAGAAAGAAAGAAAGAGAGAGAGAGAGAGAGAGGAGAGAACAATTTAGCTCGAAATGCAGCAGCAGTGATTGTCGAAAACATTTTTAACGCTGGGGTAAACCTAAACTGTGAGGTATATACATGTATATTTAAAAAAAAAAAAGGAAAAAAGGAAAGTAGTGAAACAAATTTAGAATTGAGATGACTTTAAACATCCACTAAGGTACCGGTTGTGTTTTTAAATATTCATTTATAAGATTGTCATTTTTCGTTGATTTTTTTTTAAATCATTCCCCTCTCCATCCAAATAAATAGCAGGTACGCCTTCTCTCTAGATAGTATTAGAGTTACACACGAGACGGGACAAAACAGAAGCCTCATGACGAAACTTGATACGAAACAAAGTGTTTCCAATAAAAACAGAAACAGTTTTGCTCGATTTCAGCTCTCGCCAAGTGAACTTTTCGTGAATAAAAACTGTGTTCCTAGATTTTTGGGATGTTCTCCTGTTTCTTCCTAATTTCTTCATTTCGCAGTTGTAATTCATCCCACCATCAACGTTTATTTTCATTAAACTTCACCCCATCATGTTGTTCACATCCGGGGCATTTGTAATGTACTACATAACCTACAATATGTAATCAAAGTATCCGGACACCTGGCTGGAAATGACTTACAAGTTCGTGGCGCCCTCCATCAGTACTGCTGGAATTCAATATGGTGTTGGCCC
Organism: Thermobia domestica; assembly: GCF_964235325.1. Classification (NCBI taxonomy): domain Eukaryota; kingdom Metazoa; phylum Arthropoda; class Insecta; order Zygentoma; family Lepismatidae; genus Thermobia; species Thermobia domestica. The sequence continues at coordinate 71,624,177 of NC_137463.1, read as the reverse complement.
ACCCTTAGCCTTGATGACAGCTTCCATTCTCGCAGGTATACTTTCAATCAGGTGCTGGAAGGTTACTTGGGAAATGGCAGCCCATTCTTCATGGAGTGCTGAATTGAGGAGAGGTATCGATGTAGGTCGGTGAGGCCTGGCACGAAGTCAGCGTTCTAAATCATCCCAAAGGTGTTCTAAAGGATTCAAGTCAGGATTCTATGCAGGCCAGTCCATTACAGAGATGTTATGGTCGTGTAACCACTCCGCCACAGGCCGTGCAGTATGAACAGGTGCACAATTGCCATCCCCGAATTACTCTTCAACAGTGGGAAGCAAGAAGATGCTTAAAACATCAATGTAGGCCTGCGCTGTGAGAGTGCCACGCAAAACAACAAGGGGCACAAGCCCCTTCAAGAAAAACACGACCACACCATAACACCACCTCCGAATTTTACTGTTGCCACTACACACGCTGACAGATGACGTACATCGGGCATTCGCCATACCCACACCCTGCCATCGGATCGCCACATTGTGTACGGTGATTCGTCACTCCACACAACGTTTTTCCACTGTTCAATCGTCTAATGTTTACACTCCTTACACCAAGCGAGGCGCGTTTGGCGTTTACCTGGGTGTTGTGTGTGGCTTATGAGCAACCGCTCGACCATGAAATCCAAGTTTTCTCACCTCACGCCTAACTGTCATAGTACTTGGAGTGGATCCTGATGCAGTTTGAAATTCCTTTCTAATGGTCTGGATAGATGTCTGCCTATTACACTTTACGACCCTCTTCAACTTTCGGCGGTCTCTGTCAATCAACTGACAAGGGCGGCCTATACGCTTTTGTGCTGTATGTGTCCCTTCACGTTTCCACTTCACTATCACACAGTGCACCTAGAGATGTTTAGGAGTGTGGAAATCTCGCGTACAGACTTCTGACACAAGTGATACCCAATCACTTGACCACGTTCAAAGTCCGTGAGTTCCGCGGAGCACCTCATTCTGCTTTCTCACGATTTCTAATAATTACTGAGGTCGCTGATAATGAGCACCTGGAAGTAGGTAGCAGCACAAATCACCTAATATGAAAAACGTATGTTTTGGGGGGTGTCCGGATACTTTTGATCACATAGTGTATGTTTCAGCCAATTGAGAACATATGAATTCGGATTAATAAACTAAACTAGCTACACGTTTAAGCCCACCAAAATGGGAACTGTTCTTGACGAGATAGTAAAAATTCCCCATTTTTATTAGAACCTGTCCTGTTAATACGTTTTGGAGGTTTGTCAAGAAGTGAAGTTGTTCCTTATTCATTCTAAATTTGAGTTAACACTCACTTGAAACGATTTTGCATATCTCTCATCTCTTACTTGTTTTGGTGGACATTGTTTTAATATCTTGAATGCTTTTAACTCGAAAGCTCAAGGTACACCTGTCACTGTGTTTTCAATGCAAGACAAGATCGAGGCAATAATCAAGAAGTTAAACTTGATGAGAACCATTTGGAGCAAGAAAAATACAACTTCTTTTACACATTGAGTGATTTGATTGATTTCAGTGAACAAATTCTTTCTAGTGATTTTGCTGAAAGTGTGATTGAACATTTGAAGTCATTCGCATTTGAAGTACAGTAGAGCGTCGATTATCCGAACGTCGGTCAACCGAACGACCGCTTAACCGAACTGTGTACTCGCTCGCATCTGTTACTCTCCCACCCTACCGTCCATCATCCCCCTCACTCCCAAACCAAGTTTCCCACAGTAGTCGCCGGACTGAGCCATCGCTGGCCGAACATTGCTTCTAATGGGGCCTTCATAAGGCGCTGCTGACCGGCCAAGCCGCCAGTCGCTGTGTTTCAACAATCAGCACACTTCTGTCGGTTTGGCACTGACTGTAGAAGTACAGTACAGTACAGTTCGATTATCCGAACAAACCAGTTTTCCGAACACCCATGTCCCCCAATTACTTCGGATAATCGACGCTCTACTGTACATCCATATTTTCCGATTTCTCCTGAAATAAATCATTGAAGGAACACTTCCTTTTTGGCCTGGAAATATGGACTTCTTTCCGTTGAAGAAAAATAAGTTAACGAACTGCCTTGTGACTTCGACGCTCAAAATATTGTTTCCTTCGTTACTGTTACTGGAGTTTTGGCTTCAGTATAAGGCTGTTTATTCTGATATTTCCAAAAGAGCTGTAAGACTTCTGCTGTCATTTGCCACTACGTGTTTGTACGAGACAATATTTCCTCACTTCGTACATATGAAAAATAAGTATAGAAACATATTTAATGTTGAGCCAGATCTACGTTTGAAACTATCCAGTTTTGATCCTGACATAGGGAAGTTGATGTCTGAAAAACAGCGTCACCTATTACATTATATGGGTGTAGAATTCATAATATTAGTCATAGCTAGTATGGTCTATTTTCCGAATATCTCCTTTTATAGCAGTATTGCATTGTCATAAACGACACGTTTACTGTTATAAAAATTGTAATATATCAATTCTTTATTATGATATATAAAATATGTTTTTTTTTTTTTTTTGATCAAAAGATCCAATATATTTCAATCAAACATTTTCTTGTACGCCTCATATCTAGAGAACTACGTATAATGTAACCAAACCCAAACTATCAGTTAACACAGTATGATATGCTTATTCTGTAGAAAATACGAAAACTCGATTTAGGGGCCGTTCTAAAATTTTGTGGACCCTGTTTCAAAAAAAGAAATCCAATATATTTCAACCAAAAATTTTCTTGTAGGCCTTATATCTGGAGAACTACATATAGCGTAGCCAATCCATAGAAAGTACGGAACTTGATTTAGGGGCTATTCAAAAATTTTATAATCCCTGATTCAAAAACTAATTATTGGCCAGATCGCAATCTTTTGATGCATTTTTTTTTTAATCATTTCTAAAATTCTTGTTCAAAAATCATTTTTGATTTCATAGAATTTCGCGGAGAATTAGCTGTTGTTGCAAGGGTTCAGCGACAACAGAAAGATTGGAAATCGCCCCTGTACAGCAACAATACAGCAATATGACAAGGAATAGGAAGAAATATTCTTAGTACGGGTATCAACAATTACTGGAATATTATATTTTTCTTGTTCTGCTATGATGGGAAGCCTTTGGTATGCACTTATAGTCTTTCGAGGATCGCTCTTTGAATTGTCTTTTGTTTGACGAAGATAGAGTAGTAGAAGAGGAAGAAGAAGAGAGGTCATTGACAAAGACGATAGGGTGACTCAAAAGAAACAAAACAAAAAAATAAAGAAATCAACCCTCAAGAACAATCTCAATCGTTTGCTTTCTTTTTTATTTTTTATGTTTTTCATTCAATCTTTTGTTTTGCTCCCTTCCTTTTTATAACTACTCGTATTCATCCCTCCTTCATCACCATTTCCTTAGTCACCCTTTTTGTCATTCATTCGAGGCGAGCAGCGTTCTTCTTTTTCTAGATATGCATACAGAGTCCTGTGAAGACATAAAAGCCATTGACTTCCAGGGACTTTGTGAATGCAGAACTTACATCTTTTTAAACACATAGACAATAGGCTGGAGGATGGCTTCTGTCTGTGAACAAGAATCTTCTCTTCTCCCCTTGGTGTCGTCACCCACTCGTTTTGGCCTTAACGAAGAAAAGAAGGGCGAGGGGAGGACATAGATATATACATATATATAGATATGAAATGGGAAGACCATTATTGATGAAGGGCGTGAGGGGTTGTTATGTATCAATGGAAGATGGGGTTGGGTCTCCTTGTCAACATTTCTTCATTTGAACGTTGGGAGTGACGGGAAGATAGGGAAGAGATTTTTCTGACTGAGGACTGACGTCCCCCCTTGTCACACGAGACGACAAATATTGCCAATGAAGAAGATGGCTTATTCTTCCTTGTAGAAAGCTGAAACGAAAACCGAAACCAAGCTGATGGAAGACTATTTGCTCTTTTATCTATTGGAGAAACGGCAGTCAATTTATCATATCGCTCAAACGGACTTTTATTAGCAAATTTGATATTCATTCGACGTGAAATCCGTAATGGGGAAAATTCTTTACTGCGATCGTAATCGTGTAAAATTTGTTCTTGCATTAATCTGTATGTCAAATACTTTGAACATATGACATACTATTGATATCCTGCGTTTAAAACCATTCATAAGCTACCTATCGGGATTAAACAATTAATTCCAGTAGCGTTTTCAGTAACAGAGAATTACATTCATTCTATGCCAGTCCTAATGTTTTGAAATTGATCCAACTGTTCTAAAGTAGTTGGTAACAGAAGAAATAAAATGAAATATTGAATTGAATTGTTCCACGATTATGCCTGAAGGAAATAGTTAATAGAGGAAAATAGGCATAATATAATGAAAACAAACTGGTGAAATGAAAATGTAGAGGATTCCGAGATAGTCTACTGTACTAACTCGTTGTTATCAACCACTAGCTCACATGGGTTGGGATCGAAACATGGGTCCCTTGCTGCATCAGAAGTGAACACTGTACAACTGAGCCACTTTAGCCTCTTAGTGAGAGAAGAGTACCGGCAAGACATGGTGTGAGGTAGTGAAAATTCAACTTATGACACCATGAACAATTGTTACCAGTTCATACTAACTAAAGGAAAGACTGACTATTTCTATGTATCGTAATGAATTGGATAATTGGATAATATTTATTACATTTGATGTGAAAATGGGTACAGTTACCAGTTCATACTAACTAAAGGAAAGACTATTTCTATGTATCGTAATGAATTGGATAATTGGATAATATTTATTACATTTGATGTGAAAATGGGTACAGTTACCAGTTCATACTAACTAAAGGAAAGACTATTTCTATGTATCGTAATGAATTGGATAATTGGATAATATTTATTACATTTGATGTGAAAATGGGTACAGTTTCTACTTTCCTTTCTCAGTAAAACGATCACAAAATGTGGTGAAGTAAAAAGTTAAACGAAATGCTGTAAATTTCAACGAAGACATACCGTACAGGAGATTCTGTTTATTTCTCACTGCAAAAAATATTGATACAGATAAGATACTTATATTTTTCCCACACAGGCAGTTAAACTGTGTATTTGTAGAGATTTGTGAACTAAACAGGTGTAAGCTAGTGGTTAACGTTTTTGCTTTGCAATCTGGAAGGTATGGCTTCGTATCCTGATTGAGGTTTTACAGTTTTTTCTTTCAGTTTTACCAGGAAAATGCTAGTTTTTTTTGGTCGACTTTCTTTCTGCCCATTATTATTACAAGTAGAGTTGAGTTGAATTGATTTCTAGTTTAACGTTCCTTTCAGCAGCGAGGCTATACAAGACGGGACCTACTGATTTGCGTGGAATCCGAACCACATGAGCTCCCTCCGGGAATCGAACCCGAGTCTCCCACTCCAAAGACGCGTACGCTAACCACTTAACCACGAAGGAGCTCTTATTACAAGTAAAATATGCTTCACCACGGGCTTTTCTGGCGGGGGGAACGAGGGGGACGCCTCCCCCCAATATTTTGAAGTACAGAATATTCAATATTTTATTCTAATTTAATTTATTTACTAACGACAGAATAACATATAAATAATAATAATCATTATTATTCAGGCTGTGAAACGGTTATAACAGAGTTCTTGATATACCTCAGGGGGTCCGTGAAGGTAAGCAGAAAGGTAACAAATGGAATTGAAGACAATAAACAGGTTCGACTTTTGAATCACTTTCTTTGATGTCCCCCCCCCCAAATTTTATATGCTAGAGACACCAGTGTGCTTCACTGTTAAGATAATATGTGTAACTGTAAGAAATATATGTGTGACTGTTAGAAGTACGTATGTAAAATATGGTACTTTGTATGATAACAGGAAGCAATCGTAAAGAGCTGAGTAATGAAGAAACGCGCAAGAGAAGAACAAGATGACAAAAAATATCTATACTGCTACAGATCTTCCATTGCGGTTCATGCTGTCTCTGCAGAAAGAACTTTGACGTTTGTAGTAGAGGCAACATTTCGTCTCTATCACATGTAGACGTTTCCCTGGAGTAACTTTCCTGCTTTAAGATTTGCTACAACTGTATGCTGTTTTCCTTTATCGTATTATATAAATAGGGTGTTCGCAAAACTCTCTAGCTGTACATACTTGCACAAGAAGTTTTTCCAACTAGAATTCACTCAAATCCTCCCCTTCCATCGTTTCTTTATTGTATCAAATAACTGTGTAAAATAAAACTGGACAGACTGTGCTTTCCAGAGGAACTCGCCCCGAAACTCTGACGTGTTCATTGTCCATAAATAATACCAATGTAGATATCAACTTAATTAAAATATGTTTTCTTCTTCCTTTCTTTATATATATATATCCATGTAAATTAAAAATTACCTAGGTACAGTGTTGTATAGGGATGCGCACGAGACGAGCCGAGACAGAATTTTCCTGACAAAATTCGAGTCGAGACACAGCTCTTCCAATAGAAAAATATATATTTTTCGAGTCGAGACATCACTTTTACAGCACATTTTCGAGATGAGACAGTTTCAAATCTTGTCTCGTGTGCATTCCTAGTGCTGTAGCTTCTCGTGGGCTTACAGTTGGCCACTATTGGTCAAACGTGACTGTATGAAATCCTAAAGAGAAACAAAAATGGATCAGAATTGTAGTTTGCGGTTTTCGAAGCTGGAATTGTTGCACAAGAAGAACTCAGACCATTTATATTATCTACATTCGCTCGTTAATTAAATACTGTAGAGTCGTATTCTTCTGTACATCCAATGAACAGATACCAGGAATCTGCGGTTTTCCATTTACTGTTTGGTTGATAGGTACAACACAAAATGGTAGTTATATATTAGAGTCAGAACGTGGCTAATTGTTCATATTCATTGGGCGGAAGGGGGGGGGGGAAGCACCATCTTATTCGGTTGGAGTTTGTTTGTCTGTAAAGGCACAATATATATATATACGTCAACGGCAACATTGGAAAGTCGCTTTATTATATCCATTTCACAGATCATCCCTTTGAGAGAAACCTGAATATGCGGTTCACATATATCAGTACAAATTAATATGTGCTATTCTATGGATTGTCCTTTGACGCACGTAAATTAATTTTGTTTCTATTTACAGTGAAAAAAAAAAAGTTAGGAATGCATACATATCGTTACTTCCTTTTTCAAAACAGAACAGTATATATAGATATATTTCAAATATAATAGAAGAATATGACTTTTGAAATTCATATAAAAGATCCATATCTTTGTATATATTCTTGGTGGAAAGGATTATTATACTGCGGTGTAGTTTACTAAATACACTTCTTGCACGAATTATATAAATAGGTATTGTGAGAGATTAAGGGAATTTTGTGGGAATTTTTACATTAATTATTCGAAATGATATAAAGGGAATTTTCGTTGAATTTGGATATATATATATATATGGGATTTTTTTTACTATATGCATAATCCACGCCAGCAAAATTCTCTACGAGCAAGAGGTGGACCTATAAGCGTGTCAATATTGGCAACGTTTTTCTTTGTCAAATCTTTTCTGTGTTATCGGATCGTAGAGAGATATGTTATTCTTAAAAATCAAGTACCAAGAAGCGAAATTTGTGGTCGTGGTCTGATATTTGAAGAAGGAAGAAAAAAAAGCACAAATTCAAACTGCAGTCCTCTGTTTGTAATCTGTCCAATACTAAAACATATCGTAGTGAAATGAAAAGAAATCTTTCAGAGTAACGTCCAGACGACCACCCTTTAGGCTAAGGGAGGAGACAGATGATTAAGGCAAGTGAATCGTAATGGAAAATTCGGTGGAATGCGAATGTTGGTGGAAACGGGAGTACTTCGTAAAAACTCATGGATGCGATGTTGTCCACCGCAAACTTGCTTGGTTGAGGTTCGAACCAGGGACCCCACGTACCAGAGGTAAGCGCTCCGCAACTGAGGCAGCATATCTTCAAAAGGGAACGCGGTGGCTCAGTGGTAGTGCGTTCACATCTGATGCATGGAAATCCTGGTTCAATCCCAGCTCGCGCCAAATGAACTGCGTGGTGGATAAACACCATGCGCATGGGTTTCCTCGGGGTTTCCTCGTTTCCTCCCAGTTTCTTCATTCCACCATTTCATTCATTTCTTATCATCACCGTCTCCTTTATCCTAGCCGACATATCCGTGCGACGTAAAACTCAAAGATTTCATTTCATTTCCTACCTTCAACATTCTTCAAGTAAATTACGTCGCATTATCCGAACAGAAGGAATCAAATGTTCGATTTATTTGTGATTTTTTTTAAAACTATTGTATCCAGTACAGTTTACAAGGAAATAAACTCTTGTTCGAATTATGCAATATTTCAAATTATCCAAGTTAAGGAACGCGAAATGATCCAAGTTAATTATCCACAACAATACGTGCAACATTATTATTATTATTATTATTATTATTATTATTATTATTATTATTATTATTATTATTATTATTATTATTATTATTATTATTATTATTATTACTAAGTACTGGAAATTGTGAAAAGAAATTTCAAGTTGGGCTTGAAACTGTCCTGTGTGGTTGTTCATTTGGGGCCTTATTCCGTACCAGTCGCCGAATCCTTGCGGAGCGCAGCTCAGTACAAAACAGTAAAAAATCAATTAGAACTCCTATACCTATTATTACAAACTAAAATACAGATTTTGCATTGTGCTGACGCAAACTATTATGGAATGTGGTTCCAGGTGGCGCCAAAGTTATTTTATGGAAGTTGAAGTATTCTGTCTACTGCGCTGCATCGCATATTTATTTTCAAATTTTTTTGTTACATGTATATGAATTGAGGATAATTTCCGTCCGGTACGAAGAAATTATACAACATTAGCGAATATAAAACTGTTTGTGTCCGTGAAAGTAAAGGTTTTGTCAAGTGCTAATACGTCTTTTTTCGGAACAAAAAAAGAAAAACAAATTGTCCGTATAACATTTGTTAAGGAAGGTTTTGCTATATAAACATTAACAATAATATCAATGGAAAACTAAGATGTTGACTAGTGTTGCTCGATTCCTTGTATTACTACTACTGTTACTGGTTCTGCTACTACTACTACTACTACTATTATTATTATTATTATTATTATTATTATTATTATTATTATTATTATTATTATTATTATTATTATTATTAGTTCTACTAGTGCTACTGGGAGAGCCGTGGTTCAATAGTAAAGTGCTCACCTTTAGTGCTTGGAGTTCCTAGTTTGATCCAGCTCTCGCCGAGTGGACTTTGTGGTAGATAGACACCGTGTACCTAAATTTTCTCGGTGTTCTCTCACGTTCTTCATTCCATCATTACCACCCATCTGATCATCGCCGTCTACCTTAGCATCAGTGCATAATAGTGGGACGTTAAATTTAAAATAAAAACATAAATTACTACTATTACTACTGTTACTACTACTACTACTACTACTACCAACAATAATAATAATAGGGACCACGGTAGCAAAATGATAGTGTTCACCACTGGTACGTGGAAACCATGGTTCGATACCAGTTCATGCCAACAGGACTTTGTGGTTGACAAACACCGTTTGCGGGTTTCCTCGAGGTTCTCCCGTTTCCTCGCACCTTTTTTATTTCACCATTTCATTCATTCCTCATTATCACCGTCTCCTTTAGCCTGTATGACATAATTGTATGATGTAAAACTGACAGATTTCATTTCATTTTCATTTTCAATAATAATGATAGTAATATAATAATAATAATAATAATAATAATAATAATAATAATAATAATAATAATAATAATAATAATAATAATAATAATAATAATAATAATAATAATAATAATAATAAACAAAAGTTTTTTCGTTTTAAGAAAAACAGGAACGGGAAATTGGGTATACACAGATATACCCACTAGAAGTAGGAGTTTCGTATTTTTCAAAAAAATGATTTAAAAATTGGTTGGACATCAGTACTTCTTTCTGACAGAATAGAGAACTGATTACTAAGCTCAAAAAGTTATTAACATTAGGGATAACGAGTATGATGCATAGCCTGTCAGACAGAAAATGTTGAAGAGACCCGAAACCGCGTCCAGCTCATTCAATTGATTACGTACAGTATGTGCGTTGATCATCATTTTCACACATACACAAAAATCTGTTTTTACGTGTTCAATGAGCCTCTTTTTTTTTCCTCCGAGTAATCATTACGCAAAATAATCAATGATTAATATCAGCGGCCTTTTTATTCAAGTTCCTATATATATATATATATATATCTATGTAAATTTGTACGTATATTCTAGAAGAGGATACACACACACACACACAGAGGATGTACTTATTGAAAAACATAAAAGAGTGACTATTGTTTGGTTTTACAATGCTTCCATCCTCTTCTATACTCTCGATAAAATTGAGTGAATTGTGTTTTCGACATTAAAAGTCATTTAAAATCGAATGCTGGAGATCGATTCTATTTGTCTTCTTTTTTGGGTTTTGTTTTGCTTTATTTATTAACTTCTTTATTTCTGCTCATGTAATGGTACTACGAACAAATTCGTTAACATTACGCGTGATGCCACTTGGCACGCTGTTTGCACTTGATAATAAGTTTTTGTGGCTTTTGAGTATTTTGCTATTGCCCACATTCAGTTTGAACTAATTGTTCTTTTTCAATTTCGCACCTATATGTATCAATTGTGTTGTACGTTGAGCGTATGTATATATGTGTTTCATTATAACACATACAAAGGATTTTTTTCTCTCATATGGCCTGAAATGGACATATAAGTTGATATGATATTTTGTACGGTTTTTAAAGTGATCATTCAAATGTACGTATCAGTCTATGGTTAACGCGATTTTTTTTTTTTTTTTTTTTTTTTTTTGACGGAGGCAAAATGGTGATTTCACAACTGGACACTTCATTGTATGATTTAATTTTCATTTGCGAAATGTTGATGACGTATGCATTTTGAGTACTCGAGTAATATATCACTATTGTTAGTTGTGAATTTTTATAATTGCTTCTGTTGCTGTTAGTTTTACTTTAATGTACAATGGTAAATTTATTGACCTAGTTTGTAAGGTAATGTGATTCAATAATTGTTGCACGTGAACTGAATAATGATTTCATACGTATGCATAATTCATGACATTACTTGCAATTTACTTTTCATTATTGCTGTAATCTAAATTCAATATTAGTTAGATTATAAATAGATATAATCTTGTTATTATTTGAAGAATAACACACAATAGGAGGTCTGTGGCTCATTTTCCAACTTTCTAAGTGGTATTCACTCCATAGATGGCCATTTTGCTCTGGGATCACTCGGGTTCGCCCTCTCTTCTTTCAACTGGGCTCGCGCTCACTTCTTTCAACTGGGCTCGTGCTCACTTCTCTCAACTGGACTCACGCTCATTTCTATCAACTGGGCTTGCGCTCACTTCTCTCAACTGGGCTTGCGCTCATTTCTATCAACTGGACTCACACTCATTTATATCAACTGGGCTCGCGCTCACTTCTTTCAACTGGGCTCGTGCTCACTTCTCTCAATTGGACTCATGCTCACTTCTCTCAACTGGACTCACGCTCATTTCTATCAACTGGGCTTGCGCTCACTTCTCTCAACTGGGATTGCGCTCATTTCTATCAACTGGACTCACGCTCATTTCTATCAACTGGGCTCGCGCTCACTTGTTTCAGCTGGGCTCGTGCTCACTTCTCTCAATTGGACTCATGCTCACTTCTATCAACTGGGCTCGCGCTCACTTCTCTCAACTGGGATTGCGCTCAATCGTGCTTAATCGTGCTGAATCGTGCTTTTGAGTATTTTGCTATTACCCACATTCAGCTTGAACTAATTGTTCTTTTTCAATTTCCTCAGTTGAGCTCGCATTCACTTGGGCTCACGCTCACTTAGTTCATTGAGGCTCGGGATCACTCGGGTTCATGCTCAGTTATTGAGCTCGAGTGCATCAGGCTTGCGAGTTTGGATACCAGTGATTCACCCCTATAAAAAGAGAATCTCTTAGCATTACTTTAAAGAAGATACGAATAGGGCGGGAGTTGCAGAAGTGTTACTTCATTGGAATTTGTGTTCCATAAGCTTTCAAACGATGTATCAAGCATGACACTGTAATAAGTAGGAGGGGTCACCAAGGTCCTCAACCTGAGAGTCTACAATTTCGTTCAAATCCGTAGGGGGGGGGGGGTAGAAAGGATAAACCATTACCCAGGGACTAGTATAAGAATTTTGGCCACAGAAGTTTACGCCGTTGGTTGGAACCGTGCCCAATACAGCTCAATGACATAGAAATTTTTATTTTAATTTTTCAGCTAGCTCTTCGTTCACAGTTTGAAGTAATCATACGCAGTTCTTACCATATAAATCTTGGAATAGAAGTGACATTAAAATTTTAAAGTCCGTAAGCCAACCAACAAAATGTTTTAAAGTGCATAAGAGATTTTTTTTTTTTTAACTCCTGGGAGAGACAGATACCTAAAACGTTACATGTTGATATCGGTATTAATTTTATTTTGTCATTTTCGTTTTTATAAATCTTGAGTATAGACGGCAGCAGATGATCATGTTGGTATATTTATTCTAAATCGATGTACTTGAGCTGAGCTTCTCGTAGTCGCGTGAAATTCTTTAGTAAATTTAATAGGATTGTGTGTTGAGGTGTTAGTTTATCTTCCGTAGTGCGTGGAAACGGCACACCTGGCTCTTTCCAGAAGAATAACGACAGCGGGAAACGATTACCCCGTTTTTTTCCTCTCTCTCTCTCTCTCTCTGTCTTTCTCTTCTTGTGCCTAAAGAAGAAAATATGAAAGCAAGACGAAAACATAAGAACAGAAGGAGAGAAAAAGAAAGAAAGAAGACTCTCGTTCACACAGTTAGAACATCAAAAGGAAATGAAGGAGAAGAAAATGAACTGAAGAATTGAAAAAAAAAAAAAAAAGACTGCTTGTAAAGCTTTATGCATCACTCTCTCGATACAAAAGGCTACTTCATTGATTTCTTCTCAACATGCAACTTATGCAACGAAACAAAGATATCAAGTAAAACTGTTCAAATTTAGAGTAGTGTTGGGTAGTAGACGTGAAAGTCAATATCGTGGAACCTCCTTTTAACGAATACCTGCTTATACAAACAGTTTTTTTTTTTTTTTGTCCCAGCTAAAATATATGCTTTATTACGGGACAGGAGCTTCCTCGGGGTCGACTAGGTCTGGATTTTCCCCAAAAACTTCCTAACCCAACATATATATATATATATATATATGCACACATTTTTCAATAAAACTACAGTTGTTTAACCAAGAAATTACTAATGTAGCATGAAAATTTGGTTTTACATTTCATCTGTACTCTTTCTCTTATAAAAACATTCTAGATCTGTCACTTTTTCTTCTGAAAATACAAGTGGAAGTATTTTACAATTATTTATCATCTTTTCAGGGGCAGAATAATACCCGTTCGATACTACATACACGAAGTAGCTTGTAGTATTGGACACATCACCCAAAGCTTGGACCCCCCCCCCGAACAAAAATTTCTGGGTGCGCGCCTGCTCGTGACTATGCAGTTAGCGTGCACGCCCGTGGATTTCCGTCAGAAGCTCACGTGGTTCGGATTCCACGTTAAGCTGTAGATTCACGTCTCATATAGCCTCGCTGTTGAAAGGAACGCTAAATTTCGAATTCAAAATCTAATATGGGACAGAACCCTTCTTTTTATGGACACAGAAGGTTTTTTTTTTTAACTCAACGTTTTACAATAACCAATTTATAAAGGACGAAACCTTCCGTTCAAATAGCACAGGAAAAAAAAATTCTGTAATTTGTAAATAGATCTGCTATAGAGTACAGTAAATAGCAAATTCCTCCAGTAACTGCCATGATTGGTGAATTCTGTCTACATTTTCAGTATATGATAATAATAATAATAATAATAATAATAATAATAATAATAATAATAATAATAATAATAATAATAATAATAATAATAATAATAATAATAATAGGCGAAGAAATAAGAGGAGTTTTAAATTGATTGAGGGAAAAAATATCACACATGCAGTATATTTTGTAGTACAGGGTGCGGCACGTAAAACCGGTCCGTAAAGTGAACACATAAAATGAAATGTAATGTATTGAATATGACTACTCTCCTTCACAGCAGGTGCTGAAAGTGTCCTCCGCCCACTTCAACACACATGTGAGCACGATTGAGGAGATTCATATATACCCTTATTAGTTCTTGTGTTGTAATGCTATTGGTGACATCCTGGATCCTGGTCTTGAGTTCTTCAATTGTGTGTGGATTTGTTTCGTATACTCTTCCCTTTAACAGTCCCCATAAGTAAAAGTCACACGTGGACAAGTCTGGTGACCGAGGAGGCCACAAGCCATTGCTGATTGTCCTCTCTGGTGTAAACATCTCATGCACAAGGGACAATGATGCAGCTGATGTGTGACATGTTGCACCGTCCTGCTGAAAGTAACATAACTGACGCTCCTCTTCGGTCAAGTGTGTATAAAACTCCTCCAGGATTCCCATATACACGTCACTGTTCACTGTCGTCTCAAAGAATATGGGCCCAATAACGCGTGTGGCGGAAATGGCACACCAAACACCAATCTTCTCATCATGCAAGGGTACCTGGTGGATTGCGTGTGGATTTTCTGTCGACCAATACCGGTTGTTTTGGGAATTTACGTACCCAGACAGGTGGAACCACGCCTCGTCACTCATGATGCGCATTAGTGGATCCAAGAAACCACTGGCAACATTGCTCAACAGCCATGAACAGAAATGCATCCTCTTCTGCAGGTCAGGCTCCTTCAGTTCTTGCACAACACTTATCCGGTACGGTTTTAACTTCAGTCCCCTTAAAACACGTCTGCAACTTCTCTCACTCGCATGAACCTGTTGACTCAATCTCCTGGTTGACTTTCGAGGACTTCTTGTCATTATCTCCTCCACCTGCATCTTTAATTCAGGTGTGCAGACAGATGGTCGTCTGTTCCTGGGAGCATTTTGAACCGATCCTGTACGCCGCCATTTTTCAATCAATTCCTGAATGGTGCTTTTTGCTGGCACAGAACGTCCTGGAAATTTCTCCCGAAACAAATTCTTTGTTTTCACAAAAGATCCAGTGAGAATGAACCCTTCAACAATGGCAACACGCTCGGGTATCGAATACGGCATTATCACACACTGACACTCACCCGGCTTAACACAACGAGGCCTTTTTCTCAACTGGTTTCGACAAGTTTCACTGGCTGCGGCTGCACGTGACTGCTGCAGGTCACGTAAGTCGACCCGACCTCGACACGCCATCTCTTGGTAGGAAGGTAGATTATTTAAGTGTTGCCAAAAACACAATATACCAGAATATTACGACGGGCCGGTTTTACGTGCCGCACCCTGTATAATCCTATATGAACACATCACCTAGCAATTGTTTTGTTTCTTCACAGATGGACGTTTCTCCCTTAATCCCTCAGTAAATTAAATAATGAGTCCAATTTTTTAAAAATAAGCCTATATTTATATATTTAATATTAAAGTATTTATTGTGCGTGGCGCACAATTTACTGCATGAGCTGTGAGTACTATAAATGTGTGTATCCTGTCTGAAATGGACGCCTCTCATTCATGGATAAAGGCTAGGTTATTATTTTTAAGGCTTTAGGACACACTTGTAATTATCAATATTATTTTAGTTGAAAAGATAAAGTTCAAATCTCTTTTCCTGCTTCCCAGGGTGAAATGGATTACTCTCGACTTCATTGCACAAAAAGTTCGCCGGGACGCATTCTGTCGAGAAATAGTAATGCGAACTGGCCGTCCACATTATGTGATTCCCCCGTCCCTCCCATGTATTATTTTCTGAAGCTATCTTAAGTATCATGTCTACCTGGAGAATAAGCCACTAACAACTCGTGATCTGAAAAGAAACATTGATTATTGCACCATTGCGAATTTACCGTGCAAATATGTGTGTAGAAACGAGTACAAAATTGGCCTTTCTGAATCCACTCCACCCACCCAAGCCGAGGAGGATACTCAAACAACAGTGTCTTCTAAACATGGTGCCAGTGATTGCTTTTCACTGTCTCATATCAAAGTTCTTTTTTTAAATAACCTTTAGTATATATGCTGTGGTATTGCTTAGATGATAATGGTTGAAGCCTTACCTGTTTGCTACTATATTAAAGGTATTCATGATAACTGATAAGTAATGAGGGAGGCGGAAAACCTTATCTGTTTGCTACGGTATTAAAGGTATTCATGATAAGTAATAAGCAAGGGGGGAAACCTTATCTGTTTGCTACGGTATTAAAGATATTCGTGACAAGTAATAAGTGAGGGGGAAAACCTTATCTGTTTGCTACGGTACTAAAGATATTCGTGATAAGTAATAAGAGAGGGGAGAAAACCTTATATTTTTTGTACGTTATTAAAGATATTCGTGATAAGTAATAAGCGAGGGGGAAAACTTTACCTGTTTGCTACGGTATTAAAGGTATTCATGATAAATAATAAGCGAGCTATATGAATATTAAACTATTATGTGGAGATACTTTGAGAGTGTACGATAATAGTCAGGGCCGGATTTCCCAATAGGCCCGGTAGGCCCGGGCCTATGGGCGCAAGCTCTTAGGTAGCGCAGGGCCGAGAGAAAAGAATTAAAAAATATGTAGAAATGAAAATAAATAGCCATAACTTAACATATTTTTTGAATTGATTAAAAACATCAGGCTAATAAAGCATTCTGATTTTGAAGTTCGTTCGAACAAATAATTGTTGGTAAAGTTAAACTATTTTTCAACATTATGCATCAACTTCGTTACAACATTGATCTCAAACACGGGAGAACTGGCTGTAATTTTTTAATAAAGGTTTTTAGAAAAGTAACTTTAACCAGACTAGGGGGCGCAAAAATTATTGGGCCTAGGGGCGCCAAAATGCTAAATCCGGCCCTGATAATAGTAATATCTAATGTTATTATATGTGAGAACTATACCTTGTACATGATTAGTCTAGGCACCTAAAACTTAATTTTTAGGATGTAAAATTTCTCAGTCAAGTAGACAAAGTTGACGTTTTGTTCGATTAGAAAAAGAAACTATGAAAAAAATCGAACTTTCCGTCAATAGCCAATGATAAGGGAAAAAAAAGAATACTGAAGAAAATTGTACAAGTAAAGAATTATTTCAAGAAATATTCTGTTGTACACAAAGTGTCAGAGTAAAACGAAACTACAAAGAAAGAAAGAAAAATCATGGAAAATTCAGAAAAAACGACTGCACTCACATGGAGAATAGGAAGATTGATTTTTTTTTTTTCTTAAAGGAAGTAAAACTGTCTTGTACAGCTGTCGATTTCTTCTTCTCTCGTTTCCGGATCTATATGTATGCAGCCCTTTTCTCATGTAGTGCTGGTACTCACTTTGGAAGACACTTGTCAAAATCAAATTCTCTCTTGCTCGTGGCTTGTACGAGAAAAGGAGGAAAAATAAAAAGAGTTAGTTCGTTCGAAGAATAAGAATGCAAAAGACCTTTTCTACCGAAGAAACACACACACACAATCTCTGCCACGCGCACAAATATACAGTCTCACTTCGTATACTAAATCAATATGCACATTAAAGTTTCAATATTAATCGTCTGACTTGATTTTCTATTTTGCATTGAGCTCTCCATTACGAAATGGTTCATCACTAACTATATTATTTTTTAAAGCCGTTCTTGCAACTTTAGCTGACATTATGTGAACTGACTAGGGAACATTTCGATTTGGTGAATTCAATTGCTGAAAATGATTGCTAGCACTGGATTCAGCACCAAAAGAAACAGAGAAAAATAAGGTGTTTAGTGACAGACCGTATACAGGGTGGGAGATAAGTGAGGGCAAAGTGCGAAGATAGAACGTAGAAAATGTCTAGAAATGCCATGTTAACTTTGAAACTAGTCGAGGGATTGAGGTCAAATGTTGGATATGAGGAATGCATGTAGAGCTCCAATGAATAGGTGTAACGTGAATCATGGGGGACGTCTGAAAAACCGCCATTTTAAATTTAGCGCATAAGAAGAATATATGAGGAAGAGGTCATGTGACATATGACTCTTGACGCATACCGTCTATTGAAACGAATAGTGGCCAATACAGTTTGAGACCTCTGTAACAGAAGGTTTTCCACGCTATGTCAATGTAGCAATACTGTCATAAAGGTGACGTGAATGAGGAACAACCACAAACGTAAATGAGGCCACTTTCCAGCCAACACACCTTCTGATTCATCCAATATCCATTCGCAAGCTGGTAAAAGTGCAAATATGACCAAGGATAACCTGAAAGAGTTAATTATTGATGTTTTCTGGCCTTCTATAGAGCAGATGAATCTGCTTCTCCTCTCTGTTTCATGGAGAACCAATAACAATGAAAAGTTGGTGCAGAAACCGGAAATGTTAAACTTAACTGACTCCTTATCCCTAGATGTTGCACCTCACTCATACAGCCATTGGATGTGTTCTTCTTCCGTCTGTATAAGAATTTCGTAAAATATGTAACAGACACCGATTTTCTGTCATCTGACTTCAAAATTTCACAACGGGATAGCTTGATTAACTTGCAATCTCTCACCTACTTCCAGTTTACAGCATCAAGGTTCCAAGTTGTGATTAGATATGCTTTCTACAAAACTGGATATTTGCAAACAGCGTCTTGCGCATTCATGACATGTGTCGACTACTGCTTCAATTTCAATACCGGCGACAGCTATGACGAGCTCGATTGTCCATTTTTATTATTTTTCAAATGTACCCACGATTGTCTCCATTTTTGTATCAACCACACGATCATTCCTAAAGTCATAACAGTTGCAATTAAACAGAGGTCACAAACCGTATTGGCCACTATTGAGTTCAATAGACGTCTCGTATATTACAAATAAACTTGTGATTACTTATTCTGCTACGCAGAACCACCATTAAATTAACTTGAAACTACAGCAATAACCTAACTGTAGAATATTTAATATTCCTTTTCTTTCTTCTGAAGGTAAATGCTCGTTCTAACCATTTTCTTTCATCAAAGTGAATCATCATCATCATCATCATAGGTATTCTGCCATTATTGGAAGGCCAGTTTCCGCAACTGTGAAGCTTCCATTATCCACGGTCTTCCGCTAACCTCTTCGTCTTCACGTACAATTTTTCTTTTTTGATATTGTCCATTAATTATGATCTCGATCTCCTTCATCCCTCTCTCTCTTTCCTGCCACCATACCCTCTAGCACCTTTCCTCATGGTACAGTTCCTTCTTAGAGATGTGTATAAAGCTCCCTATGAAAGTATTTTCACCATACCTTTGTTGAATTTTTCTGAAGAGGAAGGGATTAATTTGTTTCCAGAAATCATCTCCGAAAGTTACGCAACTTAACATTTTTAAATCACTCTGTATGTATTTGCTAGTGTGGAAATAGTAGAAGATAGATAAGTGTGTCAACGAAGAAGAAGAAGGAAGAGAAAAAGTAGTAGTGTGGCAGACTTAGACTTAGAAGTTAGCTTTTGTAACGAGCCTCAGTAGAGACAATAGGATTGAGTTAAGTTTTTGCGGATCTTCCACTAATTCCATTACAACACAACGGTGCGGTGTACAGAGGATAGCGACTGAACGAGATCGGCTTCCCTCCAAAAAAACGTATACTTTCAAAGATAGTTTCTTTTGTTTTATTAGACGTGGCTGTAACGTGAAAAAGAAACAAAATTTTGTCAAGAGAGAGACAGAGAGAGAGAGAGAGAGAAAATTTTACTCCCAAAATTCCTCTCTTCTTGTACTCATTCGCGCCTTCTCTCCTTCGTTTTTCGTTTGCGTCTTCTTCTCCTTCTACTTGCTTTTCTTTTAAGTTCCTTGACTTTGCCTTCAAGCGCGCTTTCTTGTTGCGAAAGACTTCTCTTGTATGCTATCTTGAACAAACGGGCAGCCAGGCGGATCTTATGTGGTTTCACCATCAGTAGAGGAACTTAATGTAGCCATGGTTTGAAACTTTGATGAATGAGAACTTTAATGCTTGGCAAATAGAGAGAAAGAGATTCAAGAAGCCCACTTAGTGGAAAGATTACACTAGAGCGCCTCTCGCGGAGGGTTTTTTTTCTTTATATCATTGAAGAAAGACGCAAGGAGAGTTGTAGTATTGTTATTGTTATTATTATTACATCTCAGACTGGCTGTTGTTGCTTAAGTTCCGAAGTATGAATTTAGAAACTTCTTCTTTAGACTGACTCAAAAGTTTCGTATTGAGTTCAATATACCTACTTAAGTTACTGCATATTGATGGGACAGCAAAGAGACGATGTATTTTTTAAGGATAGATTTTTTTAAAAGCAAATAAAAGTAAACAACTTTATGGATAAGTTTTGCTTACAGTCTTTCTCGACTTTTTTTCGTTTCAGTTATTTGTCACAAAAAAGTTTTCCATAGCAATAACTACAGCAGCTATTCTCAGCAATATTCCACAATATAAGTTTATATTTTCTACTTTATTTTTTTCATTATTTAAAGTTGTATATACGTATATGAAAATGACCTCCTTCTGCATGCAGTGTTCAATTCATATATATATATATAAATAGGGTGTCCCGAAAGTCCGGTCTCAAAGGAAATAGTGAAATACTGTAGATTTAGATTACACATATTTCCAATAAGTTAGAATAAAGCTATATTATGGTCATTGTTTCAGATATGAAACGTATTACGACAACAACTGTTCAAATTTGTTACCTTCTTGAGCGTTGCAGGTATCGCAAATTGGTTACCCTCTTGAGCACTGCACGTATCGCAAATTGGTTACCCTCTTGAGCGTTGCAGCTTTGGTTACCCTCTTGAGTGTTGCAGGTATCGATACGAACGTTCAAAGCTCGTTGTACATACGTAGCATAACATTGTTGCTCTGATAGAGAGAGAAAAAAAAAAAAACAATATTCTTACCTGAAACCTACCTCAATTTCCCTATCAAATTTTCCCAACGTTCCTACCTGAAACAAAGGCTGTAATATAGCTGTTGTACTTATTCAACAATCTGTATTCTTAATCTATAATAAATTACTATTCCCTATGAGATCGGACTTTTGGAGACATGCTGTATCGACAATATGATTGGTATGTAATATATTTAGTATTGTAGTATGGTAGTTCAACATTAGAGGAGATGCTTCATACAAAGGGCGCACTCGTATTGGATAATAGCGCGTCTATGGACTTGCTTGAGTCTCTGTCGTTTACTCAGTTCCCTCATTATTATGCACTTGTACAGTATTTACCATTTACCTACGGAACACATCTGTGGGATGTTAGGTCCGAGATTTTTATATTATTTCATCCTGCTACTACGTCTATTTCAAAGCACTATATCGAATTCATATTGGCTCAATGGTAGACTGGTTATCTCTGACGAGAGGAGTCCCTACTTCGATCCCATCCAAAGTAAGTTTGTGGTGGATAATATGATGTCCGTGACTTGGGTGCCCTCCCGTTTTCCACCATATTCTCATTCCACCAACTCGTTGATCATCTTTAGCTTACATGATGTAAACGAGGGACGTAAAACTGAATATTTAATTTCAATCTCAAAACACAATAGAAAGTGAAAATTAATTTAATTTATTGTGGCCTTATAGCTGTATAAACATGAGGAGTATCCTTATAGAAATTTCAAAACAATATATTCTATCACATGCGTATCCTTCATATTTCTTTTACAATGGTAACATATACAAATAGTATATTTTTCATACAAAGCAGTTTTATTACGTGTATACACATATATTCATATGTGTATATTTGTTTTAGAAAGATGGTATGAGTACGTTTATTATATACATTTCCTGTACTTGCAATTTTTTAACCATGAAAAGAGTGTACCGTAGAGTAGAAAATTTTTAAAAAAATATTTCTATTTGTTTTTTTATTGTTATTATTTTCTGAAGGAGCATTTGCAGAATTCATGCTCACAATCTCCACTTGTGCAAAAAGCATGGATGTGTTTTTAATTAAAGCATTAGAGCACTTGTTTAACGTATTAAAATTTTAACGTACTCTCATGTTTTTTTTTTCGGTATATGGTTTATCTTCGTTTTTTTTGTTTTCTTTCTCTATTCCAGTGAGCATAAAGGAAGAAGAAAAAACACACTGTATGTATATGCTTGTGAGGATAATTTGAAACCAGGAAATATCTATCTCAGAAGAAGTTTTTTTTAATTAAAAAAAAACTGAAATATCAAGGGAATGCAGAATAGAAAATATATGTTTTCTCTTCCACATACAGTATGTGTATGTTTTACTTCTTTTTGTTTTGATTTCATTACTCTTTCTTTTTCAGTTCCTTCTTTTCTACTTATTTCTAATTTTAGTTATCTTTCCTTCTTTATTTTACATTTTTGCGTCTTTCTTATACTTCTATTATTTTTTCATTTTCCATTGTCTTCGTTTTTCTTACTATGCTATAGTTTCTTATATAATATAGGCTGTTTTGTAATATTGTCTTTCTTGTCTTTCTAAATTTCCTTAAAATTTTAATTTTGCTATTCTCTTTCCCTCTATTTTCCAGTTTTCTTTTGTTTTATCACTTCATTTTATGTTTTCCTTCAGTTTCGTTTCAATATTTTTTACCGCTGTTTTTCTTCCTTCTTTCATCGTTTTCTTTTTTTCTTTTACGTAAATTCGTTATTTATTTATTTATTTGTACCTATATAATTTTCATTTTAACGTATTTATCAAATTTTCAATACTCTGTTTCATTGTATTTCTTTCATCTTACCTATCCTTTCTTTCTCATTACCAGCGGTGTATTTATGATCTTGTTTAGGGCGGGGGGTTGCTTACTTTATTTCTGGAAATGTGAAAATTCTGCAAGATATTTAATTTGCTTTAAAATAGTAAGTAAAATTTCTGTGCGGGGGGTATATTTTGTCTTTGCTTCATTCTTTTTTCTTGTACCTTTGCCGAAGTACGAGGAACATGCCGAAAGTTTTTTAAATACTAAAATTCAAATAGCGTTGCCGTACTGAATCGTATTACGTTTAAAAGCATATGCCCTCTAGTGGTGAAAGATATAACTGCAAAGCTGCATGTTTATTTGTTTATTTGAAAATTAGAGGGCTGGAAGTGTAGGTTAGTTTGGAACTGTAAGTCGGCAACAATGAAGCTCGAGCAATATGATTTTCGTGTATTGATCTGTTTACGATTTTAAGTACGGTTTAACGCAAGAGGAGTGCCATGATCGTTAGAAACATGTTTTCGAGGACTATGCCAATTCACGCGCAAATATTAGCCTCGTTCTGGGCACCCTAGTACCATAGTTATAAATGAAAATGTTGCAACAGTAAAATAGGACCACATACTAGGAAATTCAGTCACCTTTTAAGATTGGATCAATTGCAGCCCAGTCCATAATAAAAGATTATCTTGGCGTTCCAAGCGTTACAGTTGCTGAGTTCCGTATGTGCTTACCCTGAACAGAAAGATGACCGCGTGGAATGATGCCGCTATGGGCTTAAAAGATTTTCGTAGCGGCAAATTAAAGAAGTTTGTAAGAAGATGAAACATGGATTTCTAACTATGAGCCCGAAACAAAACAGCAGACAACAGTATGGTGTTTTCAGAATGAAACTCCACCTTCGAAAGTGAGCACTGAGCATGGATAAATTTACGGTGGATTTTTTTCCTCTAAGACCGGCCATGTAACAACTGTACAGTTAGTTGAACGAAGTACAGTGACAGCAGAGTGGTAACGTATCACTTATTGCCTTCCGAATGTCTTTGAAGCTTGGTGATCTGCTAACCGAAAGTCTCCGCTGTCTCACATTCTTCTTCATCACGACAATGCACGGCCACAGACAGCGGCGAAAACTGTAGTTTCTACAAGAAAGAGGAGTCCGTATTCTACCGAACCCGGCTTATTCTTCAGATTTGTCTCCGTATTACTTTGCATTCTTCTCAAAACTCAAGAAAAAAGCTTCGAGGACGCCGTTTTCAAACAAGTTGACGGCTATCGCAACATGTAATACTGAAATTCTGATATTCCAAAATAAGAATTTTAAAAAATATTTGATTCGTGGGTTTTAAGAATAGAAAAGTGTATTGATACTTGTGGGGACTATTTTTAGAAATTGTATTAGGTTTCATGTAAGTAAATTGATTTTTAAAAGAGTATCTAAAAACTTTCCGGCTTGTCCATGTGTGTATGTGTGTGTGTTTTATGTGTGTGTGTGTGTGTGTGTGTGTGTGTGTGTGTTCGTGTGCGTGTGTGTGCATGAGAGAGAGAAATCTCATTAGAAAATTTAAAAATGAATAAAAGATTATTGGAAGTGTAAATATTTGGAAATTAACTTAGAAGCATATTACACTTTTTCAATCTTAATTAAGAGCCTGCAAATTATTATGAAATTAATTATTTTAGTGTAGACACTTCTTCAAACGTAAAAGAAAAAAGAAATGTAAATGAAAAAGTTAATTAGAAATTAATTTTCTCTTTTATTCTTTTTCTTTTTTTTAACTGTAAACACAGAGATAAACGTATATTTGAAGAATTAGGTGAAACTGTTATTTGGTTTTCTCCTATCATTTCATATTCTTTTAATATTACAAGTACGAAAAATCTCTTCTTCTTCTTCTTCTTCTTCTTGTTTTCTTAACATTTGGAGCTGTATTGTTCTACTCTAAAGTCTTTCCAGCCTTAGAGCAAAGTAGACGTAAACAAAGCGAAATGTATTGCTCCGCTGCTCACACGTGCTTCGGCAGAATGAGATGTGAACAAGATCGTCTACTTATTTACTGTTGTCGCATAATTTCCAGACTATAAGGCTACAATTTGTTGGTAAATAATTAACGGACTGACACTGACTACTGCTATGTTAGAGATATGTATTTTTTTAAGTCGTTATATAAACGAGATTGTATCTGTTCTTGTTGTCCTCTTTTGTGTTTTATAACACGAGACGAAAATGGATTATTATCACACATCATCGCCATGAAACTCTGCATTCTACAATAATTTTAAATGAGTGGGGAAGGCGCGTGAACTCATTCGCATGCTCAGTAAATACTATATGTCCAGATACGGGTGAGATTGAAATAGAGCTACATCTGTTGTTAAATATGATATATATATATATATATATATATATATATATATATATATATATATATATATATATATATATATATATTACTTTTCTTATCACAAAATGCAGGATAAATTCAGATATGTTTATTTGAAATTATTATTTTAGTAGGGATTATATTGCGGTAGGATACTAGTGCAGTGAGAAAAACAACCAATCACTGGTCATCGACCCACTGGTAGTGAGATGGATTTGTTTACATCTACTTTTTTCTAAGGCTGGAAAGAGAATAGGTAAAGTAAAAATAAATAAATAAATAAATAAATAAAATGAAATTTTGAAAAACAGTAAACTCTGATTTATTATTATTATTATTATTATTATTATTATTATTATTATTATTATTATTATTATTATTATTTACTAAAGAGGAACAATGAAGTGTGTATTGTTATCCAATTTGCAAGACATAACGACATTGCTGTGGATCTGGCAATGATCTTATAGACGAAAAGTTCACCAATTAAAATGAAAGTTTCATTTTCCATGGTTATGTCTGCTAGGCTAAAGGAGATGGTGATGATGAGAAATGAATGAAATGGTGGAATGAAAAAAAAAGTGGAAGGAAACGGGATAACCCCAACAAAAACCCACCACACTGTGTTTGTCCACCACAAAGTTCACTTGGCGCGAGCTAGAATCGAACCAAGGACCTCATGCACCAGAGGTAAACGCGCTACCACTGAGCCTCCGCGACCCCTTAGTTCACCATTTAGTTTAAGAACTTCAAATTAAGAAATTATCACCATTTTATAGGCATGTACTACATAAACTACATGTAACTTATATGAAATACAAAACCCAAAATTATATCAATAAAAAGAATAAGACATAAACGCCATAATCAATCATCTAAGACAATGGTCGTCAAACTTATGAAGTTTCTTAGCTACCGTATTGTTTTTAAATACTACTGTGAGCTATCAACCAAAATAACTAGGTATTCCATTTTTTTTTAAATCTTATATTTGTTTATTGCCTACACATCTACGTACATTTCTAGTGAATATGAAATCAAATTATCCAAGTTAGCAAATGTCTGATACACACATGAAAACTATAACGTGCACAATCTTACACGTATACAGTCAACTGTGAGATTAGGCTGACCTTGGCAGTTGCACGGGAGAAACAAACAGTTGTTGTAGTCAGCGCCCTTTATTGATATTAGCTCAGTGGAAGAATTAAGGTTAGCCAGCCGGAGCCTTAACGCGATCTACCGAAAATGTTCCCGCGAGCTACTATTGTGCTGCCAAAATGGCTTGATCCGTGGTAAAAAAAAAATGCGAACTAAAGCTCACAGCCTCACACACCCACGCGCTGAGCCAATAAGGGTTCAGCTGTTGCTAAGCGAGAAAAAAGGGAGTGGACTTCCTTCAGCAGATAGCAGCGCTTCGAACGGAAGGAAGACTAGGTGTTAAATCAATATGGTATATCTATAGTTGCTCGCGATCGACGATTTGGCGATCACTGATCTAGGACATCAAATAATCAAAATTAACGATCTAAGACATCATTCCTCTCAGTTCATTATTTGACGCGTTCAGCGTATAAAGGAATGAAGTCATTTTGAATATAATTCATCTTTTAAGATATCTTCCGAAGCTCCTTTAAGAACTTGAAAGATTTATGTTCAGATATTGCTAATAACTCTAATAACGTAAAAGAAACAAGTTTTGTATGTACTTAAGCGAACATTCTTTATTGCCACGTGTCAATTCGTAATTCTGGAAGTACGTACCATGTAAGTTAATTGCAATTCCTTTGAAATGAGGTTACATCTACATTTTTTTTACGTCCCACGATTCTGCCCTGAATGCTTAAAGAGATGGATGATTAATTAAAGTGTAAATGATGATGAAACAATTGGTAGATTGAGAAACAGTACAATCCACGGACACGATATTGTCCACCACAAACTTGCATGTCATGGGATCGAACAAATGGCCTCTTACACTAATACTTCTGATCCACCGTGTCCCTACAATTCTTTTGTTTTATCTCATGCTATAAATCAGTTTGATGTAGTTTACCCTCGTTACTTATATATGCGAAGAAGGTTTCTCTCATAGAAATTAAAAAACTGTCTTACAGTTGAAAGATAGTCTATCATGCTTCGCATTGGGGGTGCCATAGGGAAAAAAATATCAAGCTTTCCAAACACCTTGAGGGGCAGATAGTTTTTTTTTCTTTACTAATTACAAAACAGGCGAGATTCTTCTTCTTAAATGAGAAAAACTTTTTTTTTAAAAAAGTAAAGTAAATTTATATATAGAACACACACACACACACATACCTGTTCGAGGTATTTCGCTTTCACCTAAGTTTTGGAAAGCTGTCACATCGCCTTAAAACAAAAGACACTAACCACGAAAGCAAACTCAAACAAACAAACAAACATACGCGTTATATATACCAAGCTAGTTTTCTACCCTGGGAACAAGTTTCGACTTTGAACAAATGAGAGTTTAGAAACACCGTAGGGGAAATAAACGCCAGTCTTCCACGAAAGGGGTTTGATGGAAGCGGAGTTGGCGGGGTATGTTAGCTGGTGGCAGAAAAGGGGTTTAGCTAGAAGAGAACTCAGCACCGAAATCGTTGAAGGAAACACAACTTCGGAGAACTCAAAAATTCTCGTTGCGATAGTTAGCCAAGATATATATATGTCAACGGGCAAATATATTTACCTGTCAGGTACGACTGACGGAACGGTATCGTTTTTATTTCTTCTTATTCATTTTTTTTAACTTAAAGGGGAAGAAACAAGTTTTAACAAAGCATGTTAGCTGTATAAGTTTTACTTTAATGCGAATTCAACTACATTTGGAAATCTCAAAACAATTGGTAACAAAGGGAATAAATACATTTATAATAATTGAAAACTGCATTTGACAAATTTAGTTATGAAGTCAGAGGGACAAACAGTATGCTTCAAACTCATGCTAAGTTACATTAAGGTTGCCACGATACAGGAGCAGGCTTACCAGATGCCATCTTTTGCTCAGATATGTCCTCTTTTTTGGGCCCTAAATATGGTATGGTTAGGTTTTTAGTAAATGAGGAAATGTCCACTTTCTTAAGCACAGACATGTCCTCTTTTTCGACCCCTAAATATGGCCCGGATATCCTTTTTAGAAAATGAGGAAATGTTTACTTTCTTAAGCACAGATATGTCCTCTTTCTCGGGCTCAAAATATGGTCCGGATAGATCGTTAGAAAATGAGGAAATGTTCACTTTCTTAAGCACAGACATGTCCTCTTTATCGAGCCTTAAATATGATTCATGTAGGTTTCTGGAGAAATTAGGGAATGTCCACTTTCTGAGATACAGACAGTTGCTTCCAGGTTTGTGATATATAGCACCTAGTAATATTTGCAAATAGTCATTAATATTGATATTGTTGCAATGTTCAATTTACAATAACCATATTTTACAGTAAACTAATTTATTATCCAATTTTCTACTCCAAAATCCAGTGAGCTGTTTTTTTTATTTTTTTTAACAGTAAGCTGATCTATTATCCAGTTTTGTAACCCATAAGCTGGCGTGTTTTATTACCCAGGTTTGTAATCCAGAAGCCGGCGTGTTTTATGTTTTAAGCATTTTACAGTAAGCTAATCTATTACCTCGTTTTGTAATCCAAAAGCCAGTGAGCTGTATATGATTCAAATATTTTACCGTAAGCTCATATATTACCGTACTCAGTTTTGTACTTCAGAAACCAGTGAGTTGTAAGTGTTTCAAATATTTTACAGTAAGTTTACCTGTTACCTAGTTTTGTAATCCAAAACCAACAAATTTTATGTGTTTCAATTATCTTACATTAAATTTATCTATTACCCAGTTTGTTGCTTCAAAATCCAGCAAGCAGCAATGTGTTTCAAATATTTAACAGTAAGCTTATCTATTACCCAGTTTTATAATCCAGAAACCAGAGAGTTGTGTGCGTTTCAAATGTTTTACAGTAAGCTCATCTATTATCCAATTTTGTAATATAGAAGCCAGCGAGTTTTTATGTGTTCCAAATATTTTATAGTAAGCTTACCTATTAGCCAGTTTTCTACTCCAGAAGCCAGCGAATTGTATGTGTTTCAAATAACTTACTTTAAGATAATCTATTACACATTTTTGTAATCCAGAAGCCAGGGAGTGTTTTGTATATAAAATATTTTACAGAAAGCATATCTATTATCCATATTCCAGGTGCTAGCGAGTTGTACATGTTTCAAATGTTTTATCACTAGCTAATCTATTACCCAGTTTCGTGATCCAGAATCCAGCGAATGGTATGTGTTTCAAATATTTTACAGTAAGCACTACTCCAGAAGCCAGTGAGCTGTGTGTGTATTTCAAATGTTTTACTTAAGTTTATATATTAACCAGTTTTGTAATGTAAAATTCGGAGAAATGGTATGTGTATGAAATGTTTTACAATAAGCTTATCAATTATCCTGTTTTCTAATCCAAAAGCCAATGAGTTGATACGTTTCAAAAGTTAAGAAAAAGTTTATTACCTAATTGCTAAACCAGTTTCCAACGATTCGAATGTTTCAAATATTTTATGCTTATATGTTACCCAGCGAAGAGCGACCACTTGAACTATTCTCACACAGGAAGAATTAAATCTACTATTGTGTAGTATTTCTCTTGAAATCTTACATAAGCCTTGTTTATTTTTTCTTACTGCTTCCACATTTCCCCCTCCTTTGAGATTCCTTTTTCGCTGGGAATAGCAAACATCAACTGTTGCGCACAGATGAAGTCTTTTTGTTTCTCCTTTTCCTTTTATTTATTTTTATCTAGGATCCCTCCAAGTTTTGGTCAGTACGCCTTCCTATGTTTTCTTTCTTCGCTTCTATCTTCTTTTTTTGCAGTATCCGTATGCGGAGGTTCACCGACTAGCTAGCTCTCAGCCATTCTCGCTTACTAGATATACGGGTACAGAGAAGAAAGAAAAAAAAGAAAAAAAGAAAAGGGTAAGAACATTCTGGAAGGGAAAGAAGGAGGAAGAAGATTTCCCTAAGGACTTAACGCCAGGCGATCACAGCGCTGTTGCAGGCCAACAAACTACTTCGGAATGACCTCTACATGCCTCACGTACAACTAGGCTTTACGTTCCGTGTGTGTGGACCAACTAATGAATAAGTAAAAAATCAAGTGACGCTTTTCCTACGGATTTCCCCCCTTCTTTTGGAAGATTTTTTCTGCATTTTCTTCCTTATTTTTCTTGTATTTCTCTCTCTCTTGAATATGTGTTCGCATGTTTCAAGTCACTTTCTTTTTCACGAGTAACAAGTTTCTTCATTTTTCCGATTTACTTCAATTTTATTTCTACACATTTTTCTTTTAAACTTTCTCAAGGATAGAAACTACACATGAAATCCTTGCTCCACACACACGCTATTATCTACTCGCTCATTTCGTAATATACGTACACGTACGTACTTGTATCTAATTCTGAAGGAGGGGTTAAAATGAATTTCTCAGGTTTTCTTTTTAATTTCTATACTATAGCAAAATTCACGCTGTAACAATATTTAATGTATAAACCATAAGGTAGACGAAAAAGAGGAAAATGAACGAGAACTAATGCTTTCTGGTTGCTGTATGCCATCCCGTTAAACAGTTTTGTTTAGTAAGGTTGCATAACATTTCAGGATAAAATCTAGCGCGTATAAATCGTAATAACTGGAATAAAGAGTTAAATAACTGAACGAGAACTAACGCTTTCGTGTTACTCTATGCTGTTTTGTTAAATAGTTCTGCTTAGTAGGGTTGCATAGTATTTCAGGATAAACGCTAGCACACATAATATGTTTCTGTTTCATAAATGGATTGAAGATTAGCGTCTCTTTCAACGCCGAGGCTATTCGAGACATAGACCTTACAGCGTAACTTGAGATCCAGACTACATGAGCTCCTGTCTGGAATCGGGTCCGGGGCTACTACATCGAAGACGCAAACACTAACCATATAACTAACAGGGAGTTTTAAATCTGTTTATCCCGTTCTGTATTTCTAGAGATGAGTTGAAACTACTTGATCACAACGCTGCCCTTGAAGATTCAAATTGAAAGTACAGACACCACTTTAACATTGTGTTAGTTAAAGACACAAAGCACAAGCTTGTTTTCGAGTTACTTTAGACGATTTTAGAAAGCAATAACCCAGAAAACAACCTATTCTGAATTAATGTTTATTTAATTTTCAACCTCCGATCACCAGGATCATTTTTTAAAAAATCGATAGCTAGGACTCTATATATCGTATAAGTGCGACCGAAATAATCCAGTATGGATCAAACTTCATATACTGGTAGATCTTGACGAATTTAGTATACATACGAAATATTGTGTGCAGGCCCTTTGTTTCCGAGTTGTAGGCCAGCAAAGTCGATGTGTGAATTTTTAATCTCGAATGTTGAACTTTAAAACCTCAAAATTTTCTGTATAAGGTGAAGTAAGAATAGTTCGCGCTCAATTCAACAAACTTGCATATGGCCAATATTGAAGCATCTTTTCGGCAATCTTTTGCCGTAGAAGTTAGGTAGTGCCTTTTCAGGACCGTATTCGTATGGGTGACAGCTCTTCGCGACTTTTCCATATGGGCACCTGGGATTGGTCGTGGCTTCGGGCAATAAGATACCAGCATCTCTTCAAATAAGAACTGCGGAACCTGCCAACCCAGCTGCAGCGTAAAAATCTCCAGCATACAGAACGTTAGTTGCTTCTCGCAAAAGCCAGCTTTCACTCTCATCACCAGTACGAGACAGAGAAGTCTTTAAGTTTTACGTCCCACGGTTATACCGGGTAGGCTAAAGGAGACGGTAACGATGAGAAATGAGTGATGAAATGAAGAAAGTGAGAGGAAACGGAAGAACCCTGAAGAAACCCACGCACACGATGTTTGTCTACTACAAAGCTTACTTGACGCGAACGAGACAGAGACTGTGATAGTAGATTATCCCATCTGACTACCGTTGCCATTCCATTTCGCATGCCATCTCAATCATATGCGAGCCGAGGGTTTCCTGGAGAAATCCGAAACTTATGGTGAAAACTGTCAATACCGGATGGTTGGATGAAATATTGTTAAGAATGACGCAGTGTGTAGTTGGGTACCTTGTGCACAATACCAAACCCACAATCGTTGTTAAAAGTGATTGTATTTCTAGTTGTGGCCGTTTTTCAAAACCCCTGTTAGAAATGTTCTCCCCTACAGAATAGCTGAGATCGTGCACGACAGTAATATTACAGGAACAATCTGTATGATTAAGAAAATTTAAAATATGTTTTACAAATATGAGAGAACTGACAACTAACATTTGTATGGTACTGTTCAATACATTACATTACTTAATATCGGTGCTATGAGAACATAATGTTAAACTATGCTACCAAAATAATAAACAACTTTTAAATAGACATTTACTTATCGGATAAAACTATTGAAACAAACATTTATCTCAAACCGGTAGCTTAAAACCCAGATTAATTTTGGGGGGGGTTGATTCGAGTTCATCCCTCGTGCATAGGAGTACATTCCAACAAACAACTGAAAATTTCAGGAAGGCTCAAAGTGGTCACAGGAGATAGAAGATCAGGCTCTCTAGCCATCCCTTATTTACGAGCCTGGTTTATCCACAAAGAACAACTGTATTTATTGCATATTTTCAAATTACTGTCTGTACTATAGTGTTCACAAACAACATGTTACTTATTTCTCATGCGCGATCTCTCCTGCATTCAATAAATGTCTGCGCTATCTCACCTATTTGGATACGGGATTACAAACTCGCATAGCTTGGATAGAAGTTTTCACGCTGGCAGTAAACTACGTACAACGCTACTTTCAACGGTAAACTATCCCCAATACATATCACTTTCTGATTATTTTACATCAACATCATCTTTATGGGTTTGTACCAAACGTTTAGGAAAATTGAACGCACTTACTTTGCACCATTTGCGCAAAACGTGGAACATATTTCTCAGTGAACAGCTACTATCAACATATGAATTTAACTGACGAATCTATTTGCAGCGTTTCAAATTCTTCATTCGTTAAAACATTCCCTTTCCTTCTCCCCAACCCAATCTGGTCCCCGCGCAAACTTCCCTACCGCACGGTTTCTCCTGACTTTATGTAATTTTTTCTTTCTTTTTTTTTTTAGCTTATATATAGATAGCAACCACCTATACAGAAGTATTAAATATTTGATCATTAACACGCTTTAGCATATATATTGGTGTGAAAATAACTACTTACAAAAAAAAAGTCAAAAGAAATGTGGATGCTAAAGAACCCTTAAATCAATTTAATAAAAAAAAAAGAATAGGAGAAAAAAGACCATTAAGACGAGTAAAAAGGAAGGTAATATTAAAGTATTTTTTACTATTCATCTGAATCCTTCTTCTATTTTTAGAGGCCTTATCGCTCTAACATCAGTAACTTCGTCGGGAAAGTACACACATATACGACTCACAGAGCCTTTGCTTTTGAAATGGGGAACATATTTTCTTAGTCAAAGTGGAAAAAGGCACGTTTGAAATCTGCGACATAAAGGATGTGGACTTTCTTTCTACAGTACTATACTGAGGATACACATGGCTTGAAGTTTCTC
Organism: Thermobia domestica; assembly: GCF_964235325.1. Taxonomy (NCBI): domain Eukaryota; kingdom Metazoa; phylum Arthropoda; class Insecta; order Zygentoma; family Lepismatidae; genus Thermobia; species Thermobia domestica. The sequence goes on along the minus strand of NC_137463.1, from coordinate 71,590,346 downwards.
TCTTTTTCCATGTGTGTGTGTGTGTGTGATTCTCCTGCATATATATGGACTCAATACCTGCTAGAACGGTTTTTTCTTTCCTCCACCTTCTTCAAGACTTGTTTTTTTTTTTTTTTCGTTTAAGAAATATATATATGGTATACCGATTCTCTATTGAAAGCCTTGAATCACCGCTTGAGAAATACAAAGAGTACAGAAAAGTAGTATGTGTAGGTAGGTTTTCCAAGCGAATAGTTGAAAATCAAAGAAAGGAAAAAAAGAAAGAAAGAAAGCAATAAACCTTTTCGCATTCATTTTTCTTCCCGTTTTCATGCTTGAAGTAAAGTTTTTTTTTTTTTTTTTTTTTTTTTTTTTTTTTTTTTAAGGAGGAAAATCATGGAGGAAAAACCTTACACTTTGAAGAACCATTACCTTCCCCGCACCTTCAGAAAATAGCCTTGTGTATGTACACCTGCACTTGGCATTATGCTAAAAGTTCCTTTCTCAACAAAAATGTTCATATTATATATTTATATAGTTGTGTGTGTGTGTGTGTGTGTATGTATGTATGTATGTATGTATATTATGTATGTTTATAAAATTTTAACTTAACTTAATACTTCTCTCGCCTACATTCTAAAAAGCAAAACTGTACACTTTGTTGAGAATTCATTCAGTAACTAGCTTTATATTCTAGAACTTCACTCTTATAAGCCCCACCCAAAGCATGTTCGCTTCAGAATCATGATGAATATTCATATATCTGCACATAAATTTCGATATTTATTCCGTATATTGATATAAATTTTCAAAATATGGGGGTTGGAGGAAATAACAGTTTTAGATATTATTGAGAAGACTAAGAGAAACTGGTTGGGACATTGGCTAAGAAGGAATCAGGGACGTGCTACAATGTGTGTGGTGGCGACGACGAGAGGGATGGGCGGAAGAGGTTACAATTGATGGACGATATCAAAACAAAAAAATTGTACATGAAGACGAACAGGTTAACGGAAGACCTCTCGTGGAAACTTCTCAGTTGCAGCAAGTAACCTGCCAATAATGACCCAATACTTATAATGATGATGGTATACAAATATATTTCACATTTTTTAAATATCTTTTTCTATGCTTATAATATGACTTATAAAAATTATTCCAGAATTTTACAAGTAACAATTAATTACGTAAATAATTAAACACAGCTAAAAATTGTAAGAATAAAAATAATTATTCCAATAAGTGCAGTAAAAACAAACAATCGTTTTAGTAATTGTATGAGTAACAATTAATTCTAAGAGTTTTTACATGAGCAACGAACAATTGTTTAGATAATTTTACAAATAAAAAAATAAATGTTGGAATTATTTTACAAATAACTAACAACAATTTTTCAAAGAAATATTCGTTTAAATGTTATTGTAATAATTTTTCCAGAACCACTACACATTGCTGGTTATTGTAATGTTAATGTAGTCAATACACACATATAATCTTGGATATAGCATCACTCGGAAAATTGTTTTCGAGTTTTTGTAAACACTGCGTACACACACATATACTGAGTAAAGTGAGCTAAACCTAGCATGAAAAGGGAAATAATGAATAAAAGATACTCTACTCTCAGGAGAGCTACTTGTGTGACGGTAGTGAAGGGAGGGAAATACAGAAGATTAAATCATATATTATTTGCACGGATGTGGTTACTTTTGTTTTAAACATATATATATATGTTCTGTAATTGGAAGTAAGTTTACTAATTCATTAGGGAAAATTTTTGTTTTTAACTGTGAATGCTGTCTTACATCTTTAATAACAACCATACATTTAGCATTTATTTGCCGGAACCATATTAATTTCTTGCTCAAAGAGTTTGAAAACGATGAAAACCATGCCCAACGGGAGTAAATTCATTTTATATTGTTGTGCTTTTTGTTTTTACCGTCTTCATAAAATTTTCCTTTTTACTTAACAAGAAAAACATATATCTACACTATAGCTCATTTTTATTATATATATACATTCATTATGTTTCATGCTTTATTTTTTTCTTCTAACATAGAAAACTAATATATATCCAACATATTATGCATTCTGTAATATTTAAAAAAAAAATAGAATTTCAAATTCAATTCTTATTGGCTGCTCTTCTGCCTGCGATTTTTCTTCACGCAAAATGGTAGCCGAAACAAAATTAAAGTGAAATGAGCTGAAAAGTTCCATGGTATGCTCTGTAGGCAGAAGGAGATGGATGATTAAAGTAAGTGAACAAATATGAAAAATAAAGCTTGCGTGAGAATGTGGGAGGAATATATAGACTCCAGAAAACCGACGGAGAGGACATTGTTCATCACGAACTCATATGGCCTGAGATCGAACCAGAAATTCCTTGCACCAAAGATGAACGTCTTACCCCTGGACCATCATCCCCCCCCCAGAAAAATCAATTCATACAACATTCTATAGATGTGTCATAACTGTTATGAAAAATTGAGAACTTTACTCGAATTCTTTCTTCAAGAAAATCTGGAAATACTAAATGAAACACTTAGAATGTTTTCTTTCTTAATGTATAGATGAACAAATGACTTAATGATGCAAAACTGTAGAATTTCTTTGGTAATATCAAGTAGATCAAAGAAACATTACAATAAACACGATTAAAAGATTTTTGAAAGAAGCATATCAAACAAGTGGTGTGAGAAATGAGAACAATGACCCCCCATGTCCTTCCACGGAGTGTTCATGTACAGACTGTGATTAAGAAGAATAGCATATAAATTGAGCTATATCATGTATTTACTTTTGTCAATGACTGGTATTACCTAAGGGACGAGAAATTTCTAGTCTGGGCTCGTAAACGAGACAAAAAATACATTTTCAAATTGGACCCAAAATGAGAAACGTAACATTTTTCGTGTCATTTTATGGAAAAAATATTCGTGTGGATAATAAGGAAAATCATAAATGTATAGATAGATAATAAGAAAATGTTCTTTCACAAAATAAGAAAAAAGGAAACCATTCATGAGGGCAAAAATAATAATAATAAATTAAACATGCGTAGAAAGATAAAGAAAACCTACTTTCATAGAAACAGAATAAAAGAAAATATACATGAATAGAGAATTGCCAATAAAACTCCAACTGACTAAAATGGTATATATATTTTAAGATTATATATTTATGTTACAGTTTCGGCTATGTAACATAGCCTTCTTCAGACACATTATCAATTCTCATATTACATAGCCGAACTGTAACCATATAACTAACTAAACTAACTCTATGGCCTATGGAACCCGGAGGTTCAATGCCGCGTTCACAAAAGCTCTCCACTGACTTCTATCCTTAGCTAATTGCATCCAGTTTCTACTTTGTATTTCTATCTCTGCGAGATCCATCTTAATATTATCCTCCCATCTGCGCCTAGGTCTTCCTAATGGTCGTTTTCCTATGGGTCTACCAGTCAAGACTTTGAAAGCGTTTCTACTTTCTTCCATTCTAGCTACATGACCTGCCCACCTAAGCCTCCTAGACTTGACGACCCTAACAATGTTGGGTAAACCGTATAAACTATGTAGTTCCTCGTTATGAAGCTTCCGCCATTCCCCATTCTCGTTCCTCTTGGGTCCGAATATTCTTCTCAGGATCCTGTTCTCAAATACTTTCAGTCTATGTTCTTCCCTCAGAGTAAGCGACCATGTATCGCAACCATACAGAACAACAGGCATGATTATCTAACTAACTAACTAACTAACTCTATGGCCTATGGAACCCGCAGGTTCAGTGCCGCGTTCACAAAAGCTCTCCACTGACTTCTATCCTTAGCTAATTGCATCCAGTTTCTACTTTGTATTCCTATCTCTGCGAGATCCATCTTAATATTATCCTCCCATCTGCGCCTAGGTCTTCCTAATGGTCGTTTTCCTATGGGTCTTCCAGTCAAGACTTTGAAAGCGTTTCTACTTTCTTCCATTCTAGCTACATGACCTGCCCACCTAAGCCTCCTAGACTTGACGACCCTAACAATGTTGGGTAAGCCGTATAAACTATGTAGTTCCTCGTTATGAAGTTTCCGCCATTCCCCATTCTCGTTCCTCTTGGGTCCGAATATTCTTCTCAGGATCCTGTTCTCAAATACTTTCAGTCTATGTTCTTCCCTCAGAGTAAGTGACCATGTTTCGCAACCATACAGAACAACAGGCATGATTATCGTTTTATATATTTTAAGCTTCAAATTCTTCGACAGAATTCGCGACGACAAGAGATTTTGAACCGAATAGTAACACGAATTCCCTGCTTTTAGTCGACATTTAATTTCTTCGTGAATATGATTTTCATCTGTTAATATTGATCCTAAATATTTGAAAGTATCCACTTTATCAAAAGTATTATTTAATATTTTAACGCCCCCACAATTTGCCGTATTACGGTCCCGACGCACTTCCATGTATTTAGTTTTCTCTGCATTTACTTCTAAACCCATGTCCCTGCAAGCATTTAATAAGATCTCTGCATTTATTTCTACTGTTCTCCTATCATCCCCTATTAAATTTACATCATCAGCATATGCCATCACCTGGTGAATACCGTTCAACTGTAGGCCCTGGTTGCTATATTTGATTTTCCTTATAGCGTACTCCAGAACAAAGTTAAATAATAATGGCGACAACGCATCTCCTTGTTTCAGGCCATTTTGGACGTGAAAGCTCGTGGACAAAAATTTTCCTACCCGGACTTTACTTTGGGATTCACTTAAGCATATCTTAATTAATCTAATTAGCTTTCTCGGTATTCCAAGTTCTGTGAGAACGTTGTACAATGTTTCTCTTCTAACCGAGTCGTAAGCCTTTCTAAAATCAATAAATAGTTGATGTACCGGGATATTGTATTCCCACTTTTTTTCGAGTATTTGGCGAATGGTAAATATTTGGTCGATAGTTGATCGATTTCGTTTAAATCCGCACTGATAATCTCCAATAATTTCATCTGCGTATGGGGTCAGTCTTGCTAATAGAATATTTGAAAGGATTTTATAGGATGTTGACAGAAGAGAAATGCCTCGATAATTATTACAGTCAGTTTTGTCGCCTTTCTTGTGAATTGGAACAATGATTGATTCCACTCTTGTGGCAATTCTTCCTTGTTCCAGATAAGGAGAATGAGTTTGTGTATCTTGTTCCACAATTTTTCGCCTCCAGCTAAAATTAACTCAGCCGGAATTTCATCCACACCCGGAGATTTGTGTTTCTTTAATTTCTTTATAGCGGCTTCTACTTCTATTCGATTGGGTTCTGGAATATACGGTTCTGCGGTGTGTATCTCCTTTTCTCCACGCGTATTAGTTTTTGGCTGCGTGTTCAGCAAATCGTCAAAGAAATCTTTCCATCTATTTAAGAGGCTATCCGTATCAGTGAGAACTGTTCCGTCAGCTTTCTTTAATATATAAGCACGAGGTTGATAGCCTTTCTTAAATTCGCTGATCCCCTTATACATGTCCCGAATATTTTTATTTTTACTATTATCTTCAAGTTCCTTAATTTTAGCTTTCAAAAAATCGCGTTTCTTTGTTCTAAAAGTTTTGGAAGTTTCCCGCCTGATATCTGCGAAATTTTGTGTAGTTACTTCATTCGGATTTTGTAGCCACCGTAATTTTGCCTGTTTTCTCTTCTCTGCTAGTTTAATGCATTCTTGGTCGAACCATGGTTTGTTCCTACGTATTTCCGCGTGTCCCAATTTTTCTATTGCTGAACTTTTAATGCTATCTCTAATTTCAATCCAAGTATCCTCAACCCTAGTGCTTTCCGAGTCTTCTAAAACCGAGAATCTATTCGAAACTTCAATCTGGTATTCCTTTCTTACATGGCTCCCTTCTAATTTCTTTAAATTAAATCTCTCCGTTTTCGGACATTGAATATTACCTTTATTGAGCGATAATCTCTCCCGTATTATCGCTACTACCAGGTAGTGATCAGTGTCACAATCAGCCCCTCTAAACGACCGGACGTCAATTATGCTAGATTGTCTTCTTCTATCTACTAAAACGTGATCAATTTGATTATGCGTTTTTCCGTCTGGTGATGTCCAAGTGTATTTAAGAACGTCGCGATGTGGGAATTTTGTACTCTTCACGATTAGGTTTTTGGATGTTGCAAAGTTCACGAGTCTAACACCGTTGTCATTACTTTCCTTATGCAAACTTTCGTTCCCTATAATCGGTTTGAAAATATCCTCTCGTCCTACCTTCGCATTGAAATCCCCTATCGTTTTATATATTTTAAGCTTCAAATTCCTCGACAGAATTCGAGAGATTTTGAACCGAATAGTAACACGAATTCCCTGCTTTTAGTCGACATTTAATTTCTTCGTGAATATGATTTTCGTCTGTTAATATTGGTTCTAGATATTTGAAAGTATCCACTTTATCAAAAGTATTATTTAATATTTTAACGCCTCCACAATTTGCCGTATTATGGTTCCGACGCACTTCCATGTATTTAGTTTTCTCTGCATTTACTTCTAAACCCATGTCCCTGCAAGCGTTTAATAAGATCTCTGCATTTATTTCTACTGTTCTCCTATCATCTCCTATTAAATTTACATAATCAGCATATGCCATAACCTGGTGAATGCCGTTCAACTCTAGGCCCTGGTTGCTATCTTTGATTTTCCTTATGGCGTATTCCAGCACAAAGTTAAATAATAATGGCGACAACGCATCTCCTTGTTTCAGGCCATTTTCGACGTGGAAGCTCGTGGACAAAAATTTTCCTACCCGGACTTTACTTTGGGATTCACTTAAACATATCTTAATTAATCTAATTAGCTTTCTGTATTAATTAATCTAACTGTAACACATATATAATCTTAAAATATATATGCTGCTTTGGTCAGTTGGAGTTTTATTAGCAATGTTGAATTTTCCAAAGCAACAATGAATAATTTACATGCATAAAGAAGTAACGAGCAAAACACTCTCAGAAAAAGATAAGAAAAAGGCGTAAACTGACTTCTACAGAGAGATAATAAGATAAAAAGCGTATATATACACAGAAAAATTATAAGGAAAACACTTTTGAGGAGAAAGATAATAAGGAAAACTATCCTTTCGTATAGAGATGACAAGGAAAACCTTCTTTCAAAGCCAAAGAATAAGATAAAAAAAATATGCATTCACAGTGAAATAATAAGGAAAATGTTCGGAAGTAGGAAGATAATAAGGAAAATCATACACGAATAAAGAGATAATAAGGAGAACGTACTTTTTAAAGAGATATTAAGAGAAAAGATAAATTCACAGTGAAATAAAATGGAGAACGTATGTGGGGGCAGAGATGATGAAAGAAATATTCTTGCATAGAGAGATAGCAAGAAAAAGCCTAATTTCATAGTAAGAGAGAATAAGGAAACGTTCACACACACACAGTGAATTAATTAGGAGACATTCGTAAGGTTAAATATAATAAGGAAAGGTACATGTATGCAAAAATGAGAAGGAAAACTACATTCACAGTGAAATAATTAGGAAAACATTCGTGAGGAGAAAGAAAATAACGAAAAAATAAATACATATAATAAGGAAAATGTACTTTCACAGGGAGAGAATAAGTGAAGATATTCGTACATAAAAAGGAAGCATAAACTTATAGAGAGATAATATGAAAGAGCTACTTTCACAGAGAAAAGATAATAGAAAACATTCATGCAGAAAGAAATAATAAAGAAAACATTCTTAAGGAGAACGATAAAAAGGAAAAGCATGTAGGTAAACGTACAGAGAAACTACGGAAAACGTAATTTTCAAAGGGAAAGAATAAAATAAAGCACTCGTTCACAAGGAGATAGAAAGGAAAACATGCATGAGGAGAAAGATAATAAGAAAAAGAATACACGCAGAGAGAGATAATAAGTAAAACTTACTTTCACAGAGGGAACATAAGAGGAAACATACATCCACGGAGAATTAATGAATTGTGGCTCCGCGTGTCGTAGTCGCTAACTCTTTCGCTTTTGGTGCGAGCAGTCCCGGGTTCGATTCCCAGTGGGGGCACTCGGTCGAAAAGTGTAAAACTCTATTTCAGGCTAGCTACTCAGAATGAGTTTTTCCCGGGTTTTCCTCATTCACACCAGGTAAATGTCGGGGTGGTACCTAACTTATAGGTCCCAGGCCACTTCCTTTCTTTCCCAATCCTTTGTTCCTTCCCTTCCCCGGATAGTGCGCTTGCTGAGGGACGTCATCCCTCAAACCTGCCGGGCTAACATGGCTTAGATGCCGAAAGCCCAGAAATATAAATCCTAAGTCCTAAAAATAATGAATTAAGGCATACAATAATAATAAGAAATAATAAGAAAAAATTAAATGCGTAGAATGATAAAACACGCACAAAATGATAAGAGAAACCTCACTAACAGAAAAGTAGTACATTGGAGAGAGTATAAGGAAAAACAGACCCGCATAGGAAAGGATAAGACAAGTACATGCTAAAGATATAATATAGAAAAACGTACTTTAAGCAGGATGCAGTTAGGAAAACATTCACAATCAAAACGAGTGAAAGAGACGGGAAGGAGAGAAAAATCAAACTTGCATGCAAAAGAAAGGGGAAAAAACGAGAGAAAATAGAGATAGAGAAATCCCTGTATAAAAAGAAATAAACGCAGAGACAGATAGCGTCTCTGATCAATGATTGTGGTTATTGGAAGAAGGTCCAGCGGGTGACCTAATGACCCTTAGTCCTACTGAGAGAAAGGGGGAAAGATAAAACCTTTCATGTGATGGTATCATTTGTCAGATAGGAAGGATCATGTTGCCAATAAAATTTGGCCGCTTGACTGTTTGGTTTGGGGGGAAAAGGCTCTAATCTCTCGCTTGAAGCAGTCTAGTGGATCTTTCTATCTTTTTTTGTCGCTGTGCTGGGATCGACAACCCAAATCCTAACTTAGTACACCTGGAGCTGTAGCTTCTGGACGTCTTTGATCTGTTTTTCTTTTCTTCTTTCTTTCTTTCTTTCTACTTCGTTTTTTCTTCAATTCCTTTTTTCGTTCTCTTTATCCTATCCATTTGGAGATTCTTTTAAAAAAGTGATAAGAGTCCAACTGATTTATCTATGCTATTTGATACCAACCGTTGTTTTATCTACGCTTTACTTTCAGAGTACCAGAATCGATGAAGTAATTATGATTTGGATTTCCCACCAAAGAAAAAAAGTTAATTTTTGTAAGTTTTTGTCTATACATAAAACGGATTAGATTAGGGCTTAGATCTCATTATCCTTCATTGAAAGCTAGTCTTCCTGACATTGTTTATCCATTGCAAGATTTACCAAAGACTTCTGTCTTAAGCCGCTTGATAAAGTCATGTGCTATCGAGACCAATTCTACGAGCAATTACAGTAATTTTTATTGTTGTTTCGACTTTGAAATTGTGAGAAAGACTTACTTTAAAAATTTATTTAGACATATCTACTCTCTCTCTCTCTTTTTCTCTATATGAGGAGCTTGCTTCCAAACATCACCTAAGTCACTTTTTTTTTTTTTTTTTTCAATTTTCGGTTTTTGCACTTTATTTGTGTATTAGGAGTAGATACACATGTCTGACTATATAAGACTTAAGACACGTCGATATTATTTATCTGCTTTGAAAGTTTGATATTCGTTGTTACCATTTCTCTGATTGGGGAGCATTGGGTGTGCAAAAACTTTAAGAGATTTATCAAAGATGCGTTGAAATCAGCGATGTCAATAAAATTGTCACCAGAGCGTGTACTTAGGTTCTGTGAAGAATATAAATCTATTGGTACAGAAATACTTATGCAGAGTCAAACTCTTACTCAGCTGTTTTAAAAAAGGGGCCTTACAAAAGTCCCAAGCTTCAGAATTGCAACTACTGTTCCCAGTGTAAATTGTGTAAATGATGTAAAGAAAGAAGACGTAAAAAAAAAAAAAAAAAAAAAAACCTTTTAAAGTTTATAGAGCTCAGTGACGACGACTAAGATTTCTATGAAGAGACAATAAGAGTCTTCATCCCGGCGAAATTAAAATACCGCTAATTTTACAGTAATTATATGATATTTTCAAATAGATAAAATATAATTGAAATATGGAACAAGAGCGCCCTAGACAATATTATTTTGCGTGAGGTACCGTTATCACAAGTCACTTAGTGGCTTTCCGTTTTCAGCTGTTTAGAAACGCGAAAATAAATACCGATCTTCAAAATGGCTCGAAATCGAAAGTAGATAAGTGAGTCGTGATAACGGTTTCTCATGTAAAATAATACCGGTACTGTCTAGGGCGCTCTTATTCCACATTTCGATTATCATTTATCTATTTGAAGATATCACATAATTAGTGTAAAATTAGCGGTATTTTAATTTCGCTGGGATAAAGACTCTTAATAGGGAGAGCGCAGAAATTTGCCAATGAACTGCTATACGAAAATTTTGAAGAGCCTTTCCTACAAAGACTGTGCGAATGTCTGGAAAAAGTTTTATATTTATACTTCATAGGTAAAACAAATCACAATGTTTCTTCTTTGTTGTACTGAATACGAGCATTGTTGTTGCTCCAAAATTTTGCAAATTTTGTGTAATTGGTTTTGTATAAATATTCATGTCGAAAGAAATAATAAAATATAAAAGTACATTAAAAAATAAAAGTTTAAAATATAAATCTTAGAACTAAAATAAATAAAAAATCATTAAAAACACACAAATGTTATTCTTAGTGTAAATAAGCACCTAATATAATCAAATATAAATTATAATTATTATTTTATATGTTTTACAAGATATAACGATAGTAGAGTCTAATCATTAAGTAGTAGCTGATTTTTTCTAGAGAAAACATATGATTTAAGTGGGTTTTGGACGGAAATGAAACATTTTCCTGCCATTTAGGCCTAAACCTAAAATCAAACATTTCTTAAAATTAAGCATGTTGTTATGTACCACTATACATAAAAGATATCGTTCAAATATTTTTCATTAAATGTAGAACAAGAGCGATACACGTTTTTCGCTTCTCCTGTAAAATTACAAAAAATGACTTAGGTGGAGTTTGGAAACAAGCTCCTCATATATATATAAGGAGGCTCATTTTAATTTTTCCACGGAAATATCTCGAAAACGGTTGAAGATAAATGAACCGAAGAAAAACTCGAATAGGAAATGCCATGGGGTACATCGAATGTTATTATCGCGGTGCCCCTCAGGGCCATCTTTCATAGAGGCCGAGGGCCCAATTTCAAAAATTTAAATAGAAACATGGGGTGAGTGAAACCTCGTTTTATAGATCTTTAAAAATTAAAGTGTAGTGTGGCAAAAGATCTTTCATGTCGGTCACCGTTTTCAAGGTGGTCGCCAAGACATGGTGTCTGTATCAGATAAAACGTCCACTACCACTAATATGGAAACGGTTGAAGATAAATGAACAGAACAAAAAGTGAAACAGAAAAATAGCATGGGACATGTAGAATAATGTTGTCACGGTAACCTCCAGATCCAAACCTCATGGGGGCCCAGGGACAACTTCAAAATTCTAAATGGAAACAAGGGCCGAGTGAAACCTTGCTCGATAAATATGCAAAAACCAAACAGCGTTGTGGAAAAAAATTGTTCATATGGGTCACCGTGTTTAAAATGACCACTTCCATCAGAAATGGTACCTGTATTAGATAAAACATCCAATGCCCATAGAATGAAAACGTTTAAAAATAAACGAACAGAACAAAAATGCGAAAGTACAGAGGGTATTTATCATTTTGCGGTTAAAGAATGTTGCAACAGAGAAAAACATCATTAGAGTAGATGTGCCGTAATGCAAAGGAGAAAATCGAATTCCAAGAAAATTATCTCTCCAACCTCCCTCCGAAAGTGGGTGAAGCGAAAAGGAACGCTGAAATTTCAAATGAGACCTTAGTTTTCCCAAATTGAATCCTCGCACCAAAATTATTTTAAATATGTTTCTATAAGAGATAGATGTCTCTATAATGAGAAAGCTTAGGTAAAATTAGGTAAAGCTTAGATATACCTACTTTTGGGCCACCCTATATATATATATATATATATATATATATATATATATATATAAGAGCTCCCTTGGGACTATATTATTAGCTTACGCGTCCTCAGCGCGGGAAATCCGGGGTTCGATTACCAGTGGAAACTCATGTGGTTCTAAGCTAAGCTGTAGGGCCACGTCCCGATAGTCCCGATGCCGAAAGCGACGCAAAACTCTAAACTCGTGATATTTGTATAGTGTATTCATATACTATGGAGACAATCTTCGGGAGGTGATGCTAAAAGTAAAAGCAATATAAAATGTTCCTATCAACATATGCATGCGTATTAGTGGTTTATAGGAATGACAGGCTTTCAAGATCGTGTGAAAGTGAACTTTCGAGCTAAATATAGTCGAAACATATGTCCATTTTAGATTTGTAACCTGCTCTCTTTAAAAACATATGTTTCAGAACTGTGAAATGTAAGGAGGAAGAATTTCCCCACAAGGCGGAAGGGATTTCTGGTAATTCTAGGGTGTAAACGTGGGTGTAAGTAACCATGTATACAGATAGAAAAATAAAAATCAAATCTTTAAGTTTTACGTCCCACGTTTATGCCGGTTAGGCTAAAAGAGACGGTGATGATGTGAGATGAGTGAAATGAAGAAAGTGGTAGGAAACGGGATAACCCCGAGAAAACCCACGAACACGATGTTTGTCCACCAGAAAGTCCACACGGCGTTAGCTGGGATCGAACCAGGGACCCCAAGCGCCGGAGGTGAACGCTCTACCACTGAGCCACTGAGCCACCGCGCCCTCTCTATACAGATGGAATCAATTATCACTAACATAACGGCAATTCCCCGTTCGTGACGTATATAATGTACAGCAATGTTTACATGATATCAGTCACACAGTCTGCCATGACCTGGAACCTTTGAACGTTCATTAGTCCATACTAATGCCTTATTGACACCCATGGCAATCGCTTTGGAGGAATGACAATGACAGGTATTCGAGATCATTAATATTAATATCGATATTCTGTGTGTTCTGTATATGATCCGTGTGTGTGTTCTATATCATGACTTTACTATTCTGATCCAGGGACGTACATCTCACAGTCATTGGCGCAAATCCAGGGGGATGAAGGGGACAAGTCCCCTCCAATCTTGCAACTGAAGGTATTGTTCCCTCTAATACTATGATTTGAAATGTGTTTTTTAGGGGAGAAATGCGATAATTTGAGTCCGACTGCCACAATGAGATGAACTTGATGTTACTTGTCTTATAATATACAGCAGGTTCACCTCAGAAATCAGATCCATCTACCGTGATATGATTCTCACCTCATCCCCCCAGAATAAGCCTCAAATGTGCTCGCCTCTCAATGTTGAAGACAACTCTGCTCCCCTGATCCTTCACAGTATTGTTTTTCAACTTCATAAATATTTTGAACATCGCTTAATATATATATATATATATATATATATATATATATTACGGAAACGGTCTTATCCGTCTCTTCCCGTGTTGAAGACAGATTTGCGCTAATGCTGACAGTTTATCATTCCATTTCCCATTTGAAATAAATATATACACGTTCTGTTTCATATTGGTGTTATGCAAAACAACGCACAGCGGGTATTACATTATCCGTCATGAGCTATCGGCATGTCGCAAAGGAACTATCGTCTTCTGGTAATTACTTGTTGCAATGTTCATTTGTGACTCATTTACTTCCCAGAATTATCAAGAGAAGAAGGGAGGAGTCTCTTATACTGCCATTGTATGATTCTAAAACTGTATTTTTAACTAAAGCAGATTACGAGACTATGACGAGCACATGTTTTTAGCAGTATTCAGTATGAGAAAAATTGATTTTCTCATGATTTCGAAAACCTGCAGCTCCTAAACTTGTCATCACCGGATATAGGTTGTTATAACCCTTTATATCTTATTTTCACTTATAGAATCATCTACCGATTTTTTTTCATAATTCGTGAACACCTTGTAAACTCCTTGTACATTATATACGTTATGTATTATATACACTATATATATAATACACTATATATTATATACACCATGATCCATGATATCCATATTATCCATATTATCCATGATATATATGATCCATGATCCATGATATATATATATACCATGATCCATACCATGATCCATGATATATTCAAGATATTCCTTTACTTTGATTTTTAAAAAATCTTTGTTTGCACAGTTCTCCACATTTCTGCAGTCACTAGAGTAAACACTGAAGGAGAAAAATGTTTTTACAAAGGAATCGCAGTAATGAGGAAACTTGTACAAGGAAAAAGTACTGTTGATTATACGATGACTCTCTGGAAAGAAAACCAATAACGAAAATAATCCTTTGTGTTTCGTGTACTACTACTTTTTAACGAGAATATAACGTGAGAGGGAAAAGTAAGGAAAAGAATATATTTTGGTTTGTTATCTCGGATAATTGGGTTCATGATGATGTATTGTGACTGTGAAAGGACATCGAAAGGTGACACCAAAGATGTGAATAACACAAAAGGAAGAGAGGAAGAAAATATATATATAGAGAGAACTGACAAGAAAAAACACAACGTCGATGTGTCAGTTGAACAATACCGAGGAAAAGAAAGAAAATTGAAAAGAAAAAAGAAAAAAATTTCAAAGTGTCAAATTCAACGTAGATTCTCATTTGGATTGGGATCTTAGGTTTGTTCTCGTATATGTTTATATCTGCTTTCTTTGATAGTAGCGAAAATCAATAAGTATACAGTGGAATTTGGTACGAAAAGAAAAGTGCCATACATCATTATGTTGATTTTTCCTTTGTCAGATTTTTCCCCTATTTTCATTTTTGCTTCCAGAAGTGTCCTATTGTTTTTCTTTTACGTATTAACAAATGACGTAACTTTTCAAAGATGTTGAAAATTTTATTTGATATTCTACGTTTTTCTATGACCCCTTTACAATAATTAAATAAAACACAGTTTTTACTATACTAAGGGACAGGGTTTATGACATTTGAAGGCCGTGCTCCGAATTCCCATCGAATGCTGTTAGGAAATGAGAGGACTGTGGTGTTGCCAGAGAACAAGAAATATGTCTCACCTGCTCGCGCTATAATGTGTTTGCGTAGCCAGACCCATTTACCACATGGCAACGTCGCGTCAGAGCTGTCATTTCATTCGCTTAGCCTACACGCCATCCGTTGTATCCCACACTTTAGTTCAACAAATGTTTGCAAGAATCCTTTTTGAATAATTTAATATTTGTTGTTTATTTTGTGAAGATAGAATATCAGTAGAATCAATATTCACTTAGTAACGTCTCGGTATGACAACGTTGTAGTTAATTTCTTTCCTTTTCTTATCGGCAAGTGCAGTAGTAACCAACCTGGGGTACGCGGGAGTATATGGTGACTTTTAACGGGGTGCGAAAATTTAAAATAAGCTATGTTCAGTCATGCATCAAAGAACGTGTATGAGCAGAAAAGAAATTTAACCATTTCATTAACCAATCAGAACTATAACATATATTCCACGTTAACTGTCATAAAGTTCTTTTAAATTTACAGCATGATTCTCCTGTTTATAGCAAAACTAGGTTATCTAATTTATAAGTAAACAAAATCTATAATTTGTTTTTGATATAGTTATCTATAATTTGAGTTAAGAATAATTTAAACCTGAGTACACGCTTGAATAGAACAGTATCATTAGAATTACGCAAAAATAAATAAAAAAAAATAAAATAAAAGATTGAATACCATTAGGGTAGTCACAACGTGCAGAACTTCTTACTAACTACAAATTATTTACTTCTCAGTCATTTGATATAGGGAAGAATCAGAACGAAGAATAGTGTATATATTGGACGCGATTGACGAATCTCATCCAATTTTAACCAAACTTAATATAGCGAAAGAGCTTGACGGGTTTGGAAGACATATGAAATACTACGATGAGCCATGAAATTTGGGGTTAAGAGTCAATTTCTTTTTTTTAAAAAAAGAAAAAGAAAAAGAAGGATGGAGAAAGAAAAGAAAAATCTCTATTCTGTTAGAGAATTGCTATTTATAATAAAACCAACATGTTACTCAACATAGCCATAAGGTATAAGAAAGTGAATAGTGAAATAGACGATTACCTGTGGTTAAATGCAGTGTGTGTTCTTACAATAAACATTTCCTTTTTTATGGAAAAAGAATCAATGATAGACAAGTGTTTTCTGCAATGGGGAAACTTACTGTTATCGTTATAAATTATTGTGTAATGGTATACGATAAATTATAATAGCCCTCATCTCGTGTGTGAGAGATCCCTCGATCTATCCCACTCCATATGAATTTATGATGGACAGCAAACATCGTGGGTCTTATCCCATCAATTCTTCCATCATTCACTTTCCATTAACCATTTGTGTCTTTTAGATTACAGGTCTTAGATAGAAATATATTTTTTTAAAAATAAACTGTTATATATCAAATTAAAAGTGTTTCTATATATAGTGTAATGACTAACGCGTGCTGTCTTTGATGTATCATAGTTCCTAGTTTTTTATAACAGGCCATCATGTCTATGAGTTTTCTCAGGATTGCCTATTTTTGAATTCACATTCTCATCCAACAAATTCCGTGACGATTCACTATCAACCGCTTCATTTAGCTTAACAAGGAAGAAACTCATATATGGATTGACCTTGATTTGTTAAGATGTTGTCAACATTTCGTTTCATTATTGTGATGTAAATATGTGCTTCATTTTGTGATTTCGACACAACACAACACAACATAACAAGCTGACAGACACAGAACGTTACATTTTGTGTTACCTGTAGGCAAATATTGATCGAATGGCATTTAAAGTTAGAAAAAAAATAGAGGTGAACGTGTTAAGTGATGGAGAAAAGTATTTCATTAGTTTCAACAAAAACAAACAAACATACAAATATATATACTATTACAGCTCAAACCAGAAGGTCTGTGTGAAGAAATATATGTATTCAACCCTTAACACACATACATACTCAAAACCCAACATGTATATCTACATATACTGGTAGAACATAGCATGTCAGCCAAAGCTTAACTTCTCGGTTAATTAATCATCACTCTCATAATTCATGCTTAAAACTTGAACATAGCTAGTACTAGTAACTGCGATTGCCTCCCTTCATTCCCCCCTGTCCAATCCAAAATGAACCCTGTCCGTAAAAAAAAAAGGAAGGATTAAAAAATAACTCCTAACAGTAGTCATTAGTTAAATGAATGCTGGCTGCCAATCCCGAATGCTACTTGCCACTGTATTATAGCTTTAGGATTTATATCAGGGGTTTTACCAAATGATTGCCCGCTCATAGATGTTACGTTTACATGCATATTTTGTCATGTCAAGCACAACACTCACAGGCTAAAGCCGAAAAATCAATTTTAATGTAAGTGATTTTTTTCTCTTTCTTTTTTTTTAATGCATTGGCTGAGGAACGGGAGAATAGGAGAGGGAGTAGAAGAATTGTATCTGACATGATAAAAGCGATATCCTGTTTACAAATCTCAATCATATTTCAGGGAATACATTTTCGTTGTAGTTTTTCCCTTCTACTGGTTTGCTAGCTAGAAACGGGATGAAATATCAAGTTCTTTTTCTTTCTTTAAGTAGATTTTGTTCAAATAATATCTTTTTAAAAATTCACATATATGACAGGAATATATAAAATAATCAAATTATGTAATATTTTGTATGTAAAATCAGTGACGTACTCAGAATTTTGTCAAGGGGAGAGAGTTCAAGCTCCGAACTTCATATCATTTCAATATCGTTATATATATATATATATATATATATATATATATATATATATATATATATATACCGTACTCAATTTGTTTTTTTAGAATATATTCTGTGAACTTGCAAAAATCCAATGTAAAATGCAAAAATTCAAACTTCAGTTTTCGCGATGTTCTGTGACAAACCGAACTCTTTCATGTGATGAATAATGTGACTCTACTACTTGTTTATAGCCACATTCTGAAAATATTTGTTTTCAGTATTATTATTATTATTATTATTATTATTATTATTATTATTATTATTATTATTATTATTCGAATAGAATTTCTAGTTTGTACAAGAATAAACAAACGTTTTATATACTAAATTCATGTTGTTTCTTAAATTTTCTTTCTAGGTAAGTGGTGTCCATTCTCTAGGTTGGTGACAAGTTTGGAGAAACATCAATGATTATTTTGTAATAACCTATTGGTAAGTCTATTTTTTTCTTCATATTGTTGTAAGTACAACCGAACTGTCTATGTATTCTAGTAAAAGAAAGTCTGCTTCTAGGTGTTCGTTTCTCCATTTACCAATAGCTTTTGAAACTTTTTTCTCCACAATTTTTGAAAGATACATATTATCTCAAACTGTTGATTCGTTTCGAGACCGTCAAGAAGAACAGTTTCTAAGTACTTTGTCTAGCACATGCACACATCAAACTTCCAACATATTATAATCTATTTCGTACACAGAGAAAAATGTAACTGCTGTTCAGTTCCAGAAGAACCTGCCAAACGTATGGCGATGACAACTGAATATATTTCGTTAAATGCATTTACCTAAACTTACCCAGTGTCTGAGCCAAATTGATTGGTAATCACTTTCCTGGCATACTGTTGGACAATATGCGCCCAGTAACACAGGCGGTATAAAGTCTGGTACACTGCTTACCGCACATTTCACAACAGACATTTAATTAAATACTGTATGTTCAGTTGCCATACCATACGTTTGGCAGGTTCATCTGGGACTGAACAGTGAATTTTTTGTCTGTGTAGTGTCAACACTAGTAGTGATTTACCACGTGTTTCTATTGTCTTCCCTCCGCTTAAGCGAAGATATTTAAGTAATATTTTGGTAAATGTAATATAATGTGTGATAAGCTCAACAAAGGCAACATGTTTCGTAAGTGAAATGTTAGGACTTGCATTTTGTTCACAATCTAGCCAAATGAATATTGTGTTAAGAGGTAGTTTCAAGGAATCAGAATGCCCGTCTGCCATTGAAATTGTCAATGGTCAGTGAAGTGACATTGGAATGGTCAGTGACGCTAAGGACCATTCATCTTCAAAAATACTCTTGTAACTTTTAAACTAGTATATACAAAACGCTCATTTTTATTTTTTTTACGTTGTAAACATCGACAAGAGGACATCGTTTAACATACTCTGGAACATCGCCAGGTTAACAGTGTTCCCTAATATATTTTATATTTCAAATGACATTACGCTAGATGATTACATATTTCCAATCTGTCAAATTTTGGAAGCCTTTAACCTCTAAAAAATTAAATTTTGGAAGCCTCTAACACAGTAACAATACAACTGAAACGGACGGAGCAATGCACATTCGAAGGACCTTAATCAAATACTATGATTGTGATATACAAGGATATGATAAGTTGATTTTTTTTAAAGTAGGTTTTATTTCGAGTAACAGTTGAAAGAACTATCACGCCTAACAACGTAAAAGTTTCCAGTAGATATAAAGGTCAGAATGCCGTTTGCAGCAATTTGATACATCAAGCTGTTCCGGACACTGATAACATACTGTAGATAAAATTTTGCAGAATGAGACAAAAAACTTAATTAATAGTAGACTGGGCCAGATTTAAGTTCTAGGCTGTGTCACTTTGGAGCATTGGTTTCTCTTGAAATGTCAGTCAACAAATTCACGAAGCACCTCAGGCTCTACTCTTGCTGGTAGTCTCGACTGGGACCCTTTAGTTGGGGAGTTCCTGCGTGGGCCCACTTGTGTTTGTCTAGTCATAATATCTTGAACTCTGGACACTTCGATGCATAAACCATTTTCCAGAGACGCCGGGAATGAACAAGCCCTTTCAGGCATTCCTGGATTTTCCAGAATGAATTGGATTCTGCCGGACTGTGATCATACCGTGGAATTCAGTTGCTTATGTGAGCATATCCCAGGAATCTGAATAACGGCGAGCATGGACGGGAGGTGAGCTTGCCTTAACGCTCGGACACTATCCTGCACAGCATGGAGGGACCTGACAAGCTAGCAGGACCGCCTCGACCAGTAGGTTAACTGTAGCCGCTTGGGACTTCGGTCTGGCAGTGCAGTGGACGTATCCCATTCCCTTAGAGAACAGGGTATTGCAGTTGTGGATCAGGGTAAAGAGATACACCTTGACGGTGCATTGCGTGCCCGCGGACAAAGCATCCATATCTGAGAAAATATGGGCCGGATGCATCTAGTGGAGCGGTCAAAAACTTAGGACAAACGGTCGCAGTATGTTCGATTGTGCGTAGTAAAGGGTCATACTCGTACCTTTCACAATAACGGTCACTTTCTGGAGGCATTTTATTGGCATTAAAACGATACTCCGTCACTTGCAGACTTAGCACTACACTCATAACGACACCGGTTTCATATTTCTTGCCGAACTACTCAGGTGACAGCAGCGTTACCAAATAAGTCCATATAAACTGATCAACCTTCTGTAGTTTTTTTTTTCGATTTTCTTAAACAAAGATAACAAATCTGCGATTTTCTCACTAGATCAAAGGACTCCGAAGTTATCCACAGTTACTTATTCACAGTGGTGTTTTCTTCTATTGTAGATTTATAGATAAGGAATTGTTTGTCAACTTGGGTTGGCAACATTGTTTCTTTGAAGCTTGGACGTTCAGTCTCGAGGAAGAGCTTTCATGGTTGCCAAAGCGGAAGATCATATACTCTTCTTGTTTCTTGTCGGGTGCGTAGTGTCTTCATCGTCACATCACGAAATTTCATGCCATAGAACCTTCTACTTATTTTCATCCATCCTTCTCTCTCTCTCTCTCTCTCTCTCTCTCTCCCTCTTGTTTTTACTGTTTCTTCTTGTGCTTTTATGCAAGAAAGAGTTGATCCTGTTGCCACACTCTATGTCCCTTCTTCTCTAATGTATTTGGAGAATTCCTTTGAGTAATCCCTTTTCTCTCTTTTTTACGGTATGAAGGGAAACTTTTACTCGCTTTGATTCTACTGATTTTGCTTCACTGGTTGTAAATGTAATTAAATTATATCGAATAACTTATCGAAAAAACGAATGTTCTCTTTGTCCATCATTTGTAAATGAAATGAGGTGTGTTATTCATAATGAGTAATGTTACTGATAATAGGTAATTTAGCGGGGTGCGTCATGTTTAGATAACTTCTCATCGGTATTTTATTATGTATTTTTGTAATTTATCCCCTATTTTTTCTTGTAACGATGGAAACATGTTTAAGAAGAAACAAATTTCCATAAAATCCTGGTGGCTTTGTTACTAAGAAAATAGGAGATAGTTAAAAACACGTGGTTTTCCAGTTGCGTCCAATGCCGTGAGTCTGAAGAAATTGATTCCGATATTGACGCAGTTGGTGCATGCTTAGCCTTGTCTAGGATTTTAATATACACAATACAGCGTACAATTCCTCAGATTCGCGTCTGATCCAACAGAAGATTCAAAACATACTGAAATCACGATGGCACCAGACTGGACTGTACAGTTGAGCCAAATTGACCATTTTCTTGTTGAGAACAGTGATTGTTGCTTGATAAGTTTAGATAGGCACAGCCGTTCCTTAATGGAGTCAGTCGACATTTAGGTTGCTAAATGAATTCGATATTCAGGATGCTAAATGCTTTAGACAAATAGGATGCTAAATGCTTTCGGCATTTGGTCTGTATTATAACACGTTTTTGGTGTTGTGGAAGTTTTCGAGATAAAATGCTATTGTTTTCTACGAGTTAACTATAAATAGATTATGGAAGGGTCTGTGTGGCGCTGTGGCTCTGTAGTAGAGCTCTCACTTCTGACGCAAGGCCTCTGGTTCAATCCCAGACCATTGAGTTTGTGGTGGACGACATCGTGTACATGGATTTTCTCGGGGTTCTTCCGTTTCCTCCCTATTCTTATTCCACCAATTATTCCTATTTATCATTTATTTTCATTAATTCTCAGTCTTATCTAGACAGTTGATTCTTACCCGGTTGATGATAACACAACTTGCACCTAACTTTTATTCTGTTTGCCGAATGATAGCAGCATGTCGCCAAGTACACAACATGCTACGTGAATTCTTACTAGTGAGCTCCCTCGTGGCTAAGCGGTTACCGTACGCACCTTCCGTGTGGGAGAATTGGGTTCGATTCCCGGCAGTAGCTCATGTAGTTCGGATCCCACGTTAAGCTGTAGGTCCACGTCTCATGTAGCCTCGCTGCTGACCAGGATGCTCAATCAAATTCTTATTGGTCAACTCTAAGATCTCAGTGTGCTGGGCTCTTCCTTATTTTGTCCGAAACGTGTTGTGTAAAATATATTTTCAATTGACCAATACGTATTGACCACTAATATTTGTAACAGAACGTTTCATAGTTTATAGACATCACTGAACACAGCATTGCCATGTCTAAGACTGCAGTTATTTAAACGTTAAGAGTTCGCTACAACGTTAGTCAAAGCAAGCAAACGTAAAGAAAGGAGAAAGTTAAAGAAGTTTTCTTTCTTATGTTTTTTTCTCTCTTTTGATATTCTTGAGATATCGGATCTAGATTTTTTTACTCTTCTGCTTAAGTGTCTCTCAAACTTTTTCTGTTTGGGTGAGATTGAATTTGATTTTCGATAAACGCTAGCTTCTCTTGCGGTGACTTGCCTCAAGTTCTCTTTCAGACTTTTGAACACATTTTTTTTTCATATACAGTATTTAGAGGGAAAAAAGATACAGGAAGTGCTTGTCGTATTTTGTGACCTAGTACTGACTTCCAGTCTCTCAGTCTACATACAAAATACGTGTTTTAAGTCTTGTCACGGGTTAATGTGCACAAAATCAAGACAAACTTGTCATAATATACACTAGAATGTATGTCATCAATATTGAAGAACGACTTTTAATCCCGTCAACAAGATTTTGCAGAAAAGTAAGTTCTGCCCCCAATCATGTTGCAAATATCTGTTAGCTTTGGGCAGGTTAGTTTTTCACATATTCCTCCTTGACTTCACCACACGTAGTCCAGTGCTCTTGTAACATTCGGAATACTTTCGGAAAACAAAAATTCTTTCTGTATGTTCAAAAAGGACATCTTAAACTCCATAACTTTGGTATCCGATGAAAATGTGATACTGTATAATGAAGATATGTCTTCAAGTTTTTGAATAGGCAATAGTCTGAGGGGTTAAAATCTGAGGAGTATGGGATGAGAAATAAATTCAAAGACACGTTCATGCACTTTTAATTATTAGTGATGGGAAAACAGTATTACGAAAATACGAGGAGTCTTCATTGGGCACAGCAGGATATATCGCTCCGGAGGGAATTTCGTAGCTCCGATTTCCTGCACTTTGACATTGCAACTGCCGATACGAGCTGGGAAATTGTCTATATGAAACAAAATTGCATTACTTAACGTTCCTCTCCGCTTTTCCATGATTGAGACTGCAGCTTTCGAAAACACGCCCTAGAATCCCAAAGAATATATGCTATTACCTTCCTAGCAGGTAGGACTATCTTTACTATCTTTAGTGCCTTGAAGGGGAGTGCTTCCATTGTTTATACTAGGACCGGTTTCTTGAAAAAATGAAATTCGAAAAACCGACATTTCGGTTTTTTGCAAAACCGGTTCGTTTTTTCACGGAAACCGGTTTTGGTTTTCCCCAAAAACTAGTTCGGTTTTTTACGGAAATCGGTTTCGGTTTTCACCGTAACTAGTTTCGGTGAAAACTTTTGGAAAACACATAAAACTATTTCTGTGGAAATGGAAGCGGTTTCCGGAGAACAACGAAACACTCTTCTCGTCAGAAATATAACCAATTTTGGAAAGAAACGGAACCGGTTTTGAAGAAAACCGAAACCGAATCCGGTGAAAAACCGAACCAATTTTGGAGAAAACCGATAACCGGTTCCGGTGAAAACCGAATCTGTTTTGGTGAAAACCGAACCGGTTTTGGAGAAAACTGGGTTAAGTAAAAAAAAAGTTTTGAAAATTTTCAAAAACCGGTTTCGGTTTTCCTAAAAGCAAAAAAAAAAAAAAAAAAAAAACGGTGTTAGTGTCCGCCACTAGTTTATACACCGTTGGACCAATGTTTATCCTTAGTTACAAATCTACCTTGTAAGTTTTCCAAGATTCGCCTGAAGCTACTGCAGATGACGCCGAGAGGATACAGACCTGCTTGTTTCTGATGAATTTTCAACAATCTGGGGACTCTTGCTACGATAGTTTATTCATTGGCAAGATTGAACAATGAATATACTGGACGCGGTCGTGGGAGATATCAACAGTCCTAGCTTTTGTTCTGGTGGTGAGTTGTCGGTTGTTCCATTACCATTTCATATACTTTGGAGGTGCATGAGGGTCCACTGCACGAGTCATCTTGAAGCTTACGATGATCCCGTTTAAATTTCGCGACCCACTTCATGACAGTGGAATATGATAGGGCTTTGTCCTCGTAAGTACCCTCTGTGTACTTATGTATTTTCTTCAGCGTTATCCCGTGCTTTCGGAAGTATTGGATCACACACCGAAACATTTTTCTCATAGTGCAGATTGGAATACACTTGGCAGCACACTGGCTCTATGGTAGAGCGCTCTCCTCTTTCTCCAGAGGCCCCTGTTTCGATTCCAGACCAAGTGAGTTTGTGGTGAACGACATAATTTCCGTGAGTCTTCTCGGAATTCTTCCGTTTTTCTACATTCTCATTCTACCACCCCTTTAATCACCATTCACTTTATCATTTTCCATTTGTTCATTTATCATTTGTTCCCCTTTACCCTAAAGGGCATAACCGTAGAACGAAAAACTTAGATTTACTTTTTTTAAACTGCGTACTTGTCTTCAATCAACTGAAGCAGAGACGAAGCAAGCGTTGGCTATATATATAGCGAATTATAAGTAATTTCGGTGTATACAAGAGAGCCGTTGAATGATTTTAGTAATTGTTCGATTATTCTTTAGAAATATTGGGACAATTATTCCATTGCTTATTCATTATTTGAATAACTATTCACTGTTCGAATAACGAATTTTGTTCTGATCTTTAATTAAAGAATTTTCGAAAAATCCGTTATTCGAATATTTGCTTAACAAATTTTCCAAGAATCCATTATTCGAATAATAATTTTATTCAAATATTTGATTATTGAATTTTTGAAGAATCCATTATTCGAATATTTGGTTAAGAAATTTTCGTAGAATCCATTATTCCAATAACGAATTTTATTTGAATGTTTGAAGAATGAATTTTTGAAGAATACATTATTCGAACAATGAATTTTATTCGTATACTTGTGAACATATTTTCAAAGAATCCATTATTTGAATACCAAATTTTATTTGAATATTTGATAAATTAATTTTCGATGAATCCTTTATTCGAATAACGAATTTTATTTGAATATTTGATGAACGAATTTTCGAAGAATTCATTATTCAAATAATGAATTATTCAAATTTTAACAATACTATTATAACAACACTAACAAACGTCCATGCATAGTTGGTTCCATATGTCATTTTGCTCTTATTTTTTTATGGTAGAAGTACTTTTACAGTGATTATTCCTCCATGACACATGTACTGCTCGATATTCAGTTCCAATAGTTCTGAGGGCCATACAGAATTTGTTGAGATAAGTTCAGTCCTTTAGAAGAAGAAGGCAACGAATCAAAACGCACAAACAGCAATAGGCACACTCATGTCCAAAAGGATTATCGCATACCTATAACTGCCATCTTGTAAAAATATAATTTGATAATGATTTTGTAGGGTACTTTTAGTACTGATACTATGCGTATAATCGGGAAATGTAT
This sequence comes from Thermobia domestica, assembly GCF_964235325.1. Lineage (NCBI taxonomy): Eukaryota > Metazoa > Arthropoda > Insecta > Zygentoma > Lepismatidae > Thermobia > Thermobia domestica. The sequence continues at coordinate 71,564,500 of NC_137463.1, read as the reverse complement.
ATTTGTGATAAATTTCATAGGAAAAGAGGGGAAAAAAGAAGGAATGTCACAAAATTGCATTTTCGAGAAAACTGCGATTTAATATTGAAAAGCGGGTAAGAAGAATAATGTTAGTTACATCTCTTCCCCTTTTACATGGACATTTTTACATCTACGTATGCATGGCACATATAGTCAAATAGTACCAAGAGTCACCAACAGATAGGACAAAGCACATACATGGACATTCCTCGTTTTTTCCCCTTACCCTTCTTATAAATACGAAAATTAGAATTAGTAAAACAAAATGTTACTAAATGGACAGGGAAGTTTTATTTTCGTTTTATTGCTCTTATTTACTGCTCTTTTGGCATGAAATTTTCCACATACATGTCTTTGCCGATTATACACATACTAACATTATATAAAAAAAATACCAGGCAAATTCGTTATCAAATTATATTCGTACAACAACATATTTATAGACATGCGACAATAATTTTGGACATGAGTGTACAAGCTACTACTCAACATGTATAGTTATTTATTTATTTTTACATGTGCAGTATACATGCAAATAATCTGTTCCAGCAGAATAAGGGCTAGAATTATTATTGACAACTAACGACATATATTTTAGCGCCATAAAAATTCATTTTTTTCTCGATTTTTCTCGGTAACTACGCATTAAAAAAAACATCAAATGAAATCTTTCAGTTTAACGTCCCACGTTTATGCCCTTTAGGCTAAAGGTGACGGATGATTAAGGCAAGTGAATGACGATAAAAGCAGCGGTGGAATGAGAATTTAGGAGGAAACGGGAGTATCCAAAAAAAAAACAACATGGACACGGATGTTATTCACCACAAACTTACTTGGCCGGAGAATCAAACCAGATGACCCCACGCACAAGAGGTGAGCACTCTACCATTGAGCCACGTTCCCTCTCAAACTATCAATTAAAATTTACCTTCAAAGCATATAATTATGTTTAGCTGGATGTGATATATCAGTTGACAAACGTCTCACCTTTTGAGAATATTGTTATTAAGCTATATTATTATTATTATTATTATTATTATTATTATTATTATTATTATTATTATTATTATTATTATTATTATTATTATTATTATTATTATTTTAAGAATTTAGTGGCTCCCCGTGGCATAGTTGCTAATGCTCTCGCCTTTGGTGCCAGCAATCCCGGGACACTCGGTCGAAAAAGTGCAAAAACTTTTTCAGGACAGCTGAGTGAGGTTTTCCTGGGCTTTCATCATTCACACCAGGCAAATACCGGAATAGTACCTAATATATAGACCCCAGGCCGCTTCCTTCCTTCTCTTTCCTAGGATAGTGTGATTGCCGAGGGACGTCATCTCTCATTTGTGACGTTCTAACATTACCATAGATGCCGAAAGCACAGAAACCTAATTCATAATCCTAATATGTAAGAAGTAATCATAATTTTGGCCTAAATTTCATTAACTATACCCCGTGTATTGTCGTCTTACAGTGTCGTAATGAGAATCTGGATCAAATTAGACGTAAGTATCAGATTAATCTTAATAGGTATCTTGGTTAACATTTAATATACATTTTTAGATTAAAAAAGGTTTCCCAATTTTCTTTAAAAAAAAAAACTGCATATGGTAAATTACATTCACCTACATCATTTTGTTCAGCTAAATTAAATCTATTGTTGGCATTTTTGTTTTCGTTATCCGGTAAATATATTGTAGAATTTCTTTGCAGTAGGATTTTCAAACCAGAAAATTTTTGACATGTTTAAGTTGGTAAAAAATAAATAAATAAATAAATAAGTTTAAAGTGTACGAAACGATTGGAAAATCAATCTCACGGATGGCATCACTTATTAAACATGTTTTCTCTTTATAAAATTTTGAGAAAAGATTTTCCTTTCTTTCGTTTCACTCATTGAATCTTCTCATCCTCTGTTTCTAACCTTGCCTCAGCTAGGATCAAAAACTCCTGCAGTTCTCCTCATCTTCGAACGGACGCCACTTTTACCGTATATTGATTATACCCAGAGTTCGCAAGAGGGAAAAAAAAACGATATATAAAAAAAGAGAGAAAGATTGTTCGGAAGAATTCGGGTCCGGTCGTGAGTGGTCGATGTTTTCGCGCTGATGGACCACGAAAAAGAGATAAAACGGGATGCTGTACGAGGGGTCAAATACGTACTATTCTCCCCAGGTTTTTGCCTCTTTTTTTTTTTTTTGTTATTTTTTAACCTCTCCCAAACACATAATTTCCTGTCAGAAGAAATATATTGCATTCAAACTGAAAACAAGATATACTCTTTTTTTTTTCAAACTCTTTTTTTCTCATACTTTACGTTTCATTTCATTTCGTTTCGAAAGAAATTTCGACTTGGAACACTCAGAGATAGATTGCATGTGCTGATAAATTTGATGGGAGATTCCCTCTGAAGTATTCTACGTTATTATCAGCCTAAGGAAAAGGGGGAAAATTTAGAGGTGGAGACGAAATACAGAAGCAATTTTATATTTACGTTGAATCTATGTTAAGGTTCAGATAGAAATTGGATTAAGGTATTTGTGGAAATGTTCGTTAAAACTTTCTCATTTTTTTTTTTTTTAATTTTATTAAAAGTTAAAGAAAAGGAAGAACGGAAAGAAAGAAAGAAGAAACTTCCAACATTTGAATAAGAGTTTGGCTAAAATTATTATCACTACGAAGAATTTAAATAAACTTTACTAGTTGGAAGCAAGATTTAGTTAAACTCCTTTTTTGAAATAAGAATTTTTAAAAAGTTACAGATTGGAAGAAGATTTTAAATAAATTTCTTTGGAGGAAGAAAAGTTTGGTTAAAAAGTTTGTAGTAGAAATATTAATTTTATTAAATTTAGTGTCTGGATATGAATGTTGTTAAATTTACTGCTGGTAACGACGGTTTTGTTGAATTTATTTCTAGACATCATTTACATCTAAAGAGTTTTGCTTTTTTATTATTATTCCACGAAAAAAAATCAATGACATCACAAAATATAGAAGAAATGTTATACTTACTTTCAGGGCATGATCCGGGATTTTCTTGAACGGGGGTGCACCAATAACTACCACTAAATTTGATTTAAATTTTTAAGTTTTTATTAAATGCTTTTAGGCATCTGTGGTGTGAATGAGGAATATTACTTTGTTGAGTGAATCCTTTTCCTTCAACCTTCAGAAAATCGACTTAAACTATGCTTTTGCAAAACTAAGCTTTCTTTTAAGCCTCAAATGAACAAATGACAGCAGAAAGTTTCGGAAAATGTTGATTTTTCACTGCTAGATTCTCATTTTAGATAGTGTATATTTATAGTGAAAGAGGCTGTATGTGCTCCGGTGCACCTCCCTAAGTCCGACCCTGCTTACTTTGAATCTATATAAGGTTATGATAAAAACTGGGTTATTATGATATTTACATCAGTGAGAGAACAAAATGATTGCAGTCGCAGTGATAAAAAAAAAAAAAAGTATGACGGAATGACATTAGTGCCATAGAAAAAAATGGGAAGGTGCTTGTTTAGGACTTCACTTGTGCAGATACTTATACTCCCTCTAACACACCAGATACATCAGCTCGAGCAGGACTCGTTGCAGGTCGAAGTCAGGTTGAAAAAGGGAATAAACATACCTATCCCTTTGGAATTATTGGATAAATGTTGGTTTTTTTACAATAGCAATTGAGTCAAGTGGTTCATGGGGTCAAGAGATATTTAATTTTATCAACAAAGCTGGCCAGCTCATATCATTAAAATTGGAAGATACCCTAGCTAGAGCATTTCTTATACAACACATTAGTAGCCTATAGCCACTCAACGAGGGAGTATGTCAGCTATTTTGGGGACTTTACCGAGCAGGAAAGAGCTAGAGGAGATCTCCGTTTTGTAGGCAGTTCATGAAATATTCGGGAGAATATCTAAACAATGCCCAGCAACGTTCATTTAGATGCATTGTTTTAGAAACTTATTTACGAATAACTGATTTGTAAATTTACTGAGAAATCCTACTGTTATAACAGAATTTATATTTGAAATTTATGTGGAAGGTTAACGCTCACAGATTTTGATGAAAACAGGTGGTAAGAAGTTTGTCTCTAAATTAACAATTAGTTTGCTAAAAGTTTTTTGTTTACAAATTATTCTGTTTAAATTGAAATTATACTTAATGTAATATATTTTATTCATGTTGCTATCAAGAACACGCAATAACAAAGGATAAAATATTAATAAAAAAATGTAAATAACCGAAACCTATGGTTATTTGACGCTGTCAAGTCCCAGGAAATAAATGAACGTGATTTGACTCATTCGACTAATTCAGAGCAACAGAAAAAAAAAAAAAATAATAAGATATTTATGGAAGTGTTGCTAAAAGAGTCTTTCTTTTATTGAAATTTAAGTTCTTGTTCAGTTTTAAGCAAATTGATTACACCGTTTTTACAGGTTATGATTACACTGTAAATTTTCATAGGGTATCCAGGTTATTTGTGAAAATTTTCTTAGGGTGTTCTGGCGTTTTAGTCTCAAAAACTATATACAAATATAGGTTAAACTTGTGGAATAACTATAGACTAAAATCGTGCTGAATTTAAAGTTCTAATTGCTTATGATTGGCAGTAATAATAATAATAATAATAATAATAATAATAATAATAATAATAATAATAATAATAATAATAATAATAATACCATATAATGGCTCCCGCAGACTATCTAGTAAAACACAACAATGTTGCAAAAAGTATTCAACAGTTCTTGGCTCATAACATGGAATTTGAATCACCGATAGCTATACTACAAATCAGGGAGAAAACAATAAATGCAAACTCTGCTGGGATCGAGAAATCACAGTGGATGTAACGGTACCTGCAAACAGACTCGACATCACTATTATCACTATAATATGGACATCACTATAAAATGGACCAATTAGTAACTTTCATAAATGTCATAGACCATTGACTCATACGAGGTAACATACGCACAACATTCAGTTCAAAAATAAGCAAATATAAAGACCTAGCAGGCGAAATCAAAAAAAGTTATGGAAATGTCATAAAGTTACAGTGAGACCAATCATTATCTCAGCTATCTCTAAAAGTACTGCGACACAACCGGAACAGATAAACGCAAAACATCTCCTAACAAACCTCCAAAAATCATATTAGACACTAGTCACATGGTCAGAAATTTCTTTGGAGAAGAAGAACTCTTGAAATAATTTGCACGTGTCAGGGACGGCCAGAGATACACGAATAATAATAATAATAATAATAATAATAATAATAATAATAATAATAATAATAATAATAATAATAATAATAATAATAATAATAATAATAATAATAATAATAATTTGCTTACCAACTGCCCCAAACTCACCATATTTAAGCATTTATTCAATTATGAATTAGACTGAGGTATTTCCCGTTTTTTAAAAAATTAGTGTACCACTTGTATAATGAAAACAATAAATAAATTCTAATTTTAGACATTTACAACCAATGCCTAACGTGTTATCACCAACATGATAATCATCATTAATATTCTACCGTTACTGACACCCAGTTGACTTGTCACAAATCTGGAAATGATGTGTGGAAAACCGAGCTCGAATCTTGGTGGAAGCTTATGTGGTTGAGATTTCACGTTAAGTTGTGCTGAAGAATGATCCACAACATACACATATTCTTCACTGTTCTGTGGTGCAACGAAACATAAAATTTAAGAAAAATCAAATAAAAATTCAGATACTTAAAAAAAAAGCTTTGCTAGGATATTAATTTCTAGTTTAACGACCTGATGTGGGAAATAAATGAAGCAGTAGATAATAATCTAGCCGTTTCAAGATTTTTAAGAATATCGTGCGGTTTGTAAGCAAATCGTTAATATCGCATCAAGATAATAGTAGTAACAGTAATAGAAAAAAAAAGAGTTTTCCCCTCTCCGATTACCATCTGGCAACAGTGTGGAATCGCTATGCAATTAAAGTATCCCTCAACCACCCCCTATTCCCATCGTCACATCACCAACTCAGTAATCGTTGTCAGTGGTTTCGCAAGTGACAGAAATATAGGGGGGAATAGGTGTGGATTTGGGTACATGAATGAATGCATGTTAGGAGTTGCGTGGGAAGGGAAAGGGGCTGTGATTGACTTCAACTGTGTAACCATCGATTTGGAGATTCAAATGCGTTTCTCATCCCTAATTCTCTTCTCCTCCCCTCGCTGACGACCCATTGGTGTTTCATCAAAGACGCACTTAATGGAGCGGAAGAAAGGGGATAGTTTGCACTTGTGATGCAGCATGTTCCCCCTTCTTATCTTGACGCAGATTCAAACATCCCTTCTTGTAGTGTTGGTGAATGTGTGTGTGTGTACGATTTTGTCCCTACTTAATTTCGTAGACGCACAAGCTGATAGATTTTCTTCCTTCATTTCCTTTTCCTTGCTAGTGCCTGTCACTTGTGGTACAACCCCTTATGCATGCATTGCCACGCTCCACTGAGTACCAAATGCCAAAACGTCGCAACTTGTTTGCAACGGTGTCATCGTCAGAGTCGGAAGAAAGGCCAGAAGGTTCTGTCTCTGCCTATATGATATTCTACGTGATACTGTAGGGAGTTAATGCGAGGAATATCTCTTAGCTCTTTCGTATCCAAACATCTGCAACGACGTAATGCTTTTTTTTTTAAATATTATTCCATATGGTATGTTTGCTAACTAAGGAGTCCAGAAGGATCTGCAAATGCGATTTTCATTTCTTTCCTTTTCCCTTTGGTTTGAAGAAATAACTAAAGATGGTTATATAATTTATAACATTTTTAAAGGAGAAAAATTGTTTCACCACCTCTGTGGTTATCACACTTGTTTGGAATTTCCAGTTTACGCTTGAAGCAGGATATATTTGCCGACATAACTCCAAACATAAGCACTCACAATTTTCATAGGGAAGAAAATAGATATTAACCTATAAAATTACAGAATAGTTAACAAGGTCTGGTTCAATACCATAGTGGAAACTGTGAATGTTGTTCACAAACGGTTACCAACTTAGACAAGGGTTAATTTACTGAAATTAGCTACATTTTGAAGCGAAAGCTGTTATAGATCTAATGCAAGCACTTCACATAAGCAATTTATTTTTATTACACATTAGTTTATCTAAAAAATATGACACTAATGCAATATAAAACATTATATACACTAAATATTTGTTTTAGCTTGCTACTTGCTTTTAATTTAAAAATAATTTCAACATGCTGTTTACTTAAAAAACGTCTTTATTATTTTTTCTCTTCCATCTATGACGGTAGAAACAGAAAAGTTCGCCAGTTCTGGCAAATACTCAAGACATCTGTACTGTCTCTAACTTCTAAGCAATGAGACATCAAAAGTGACTCTGTCTTGTATTTAGAAATATCCTGTTATTAGGTTCACACAAGTAGGCCTTATAAAATTGTAATGTTACTATGTACGTCCGTTACTCCACACGAAAAATCTCGAACGAAGGCGATTTATTTATTGTGCTTGCAGTAAATAACTAGACAATTATCTCTGCCTAATTCATTAATCCAGTCAACTATTAATATGTTGACGGTGGCTATGTATATGCCATTTCCTACTATTGAAACAAGGATAATTGTAGAATTCTAGAAGTTATATATCATGTCCGGTAGATGGGAGCGAACACCCTTCCAGTGGCTGACATCTACTGGGCGAAATTGGAATCATTATGTGATCATCTTTATTTATCTTTACCAAAATTTTATTTCTTATTCTTCTTTCTTTTTAATTGCAACATAAATCCCATTGTTATTTGTTGTAAATTCCCTGCAAAGCTTTTCCTCAGAAGGAAAAAGGATTCGAAAATATGACGATAGCAAAGGGCATCCATAACTCAATAAATCCATTTATAGAGACTAAACTACTAAATGTCTTGTAATATAGAAGAACACAAATGACAGTGCTTAATGGCTTCAATCTGTTTTGTATTTTGCCGACAATAGATATAAAAGCAATAAAAGCAGTATTACCATCTCTTATGTGTTTGGAGAAGTTACTTTAAATGGAGAACATTTTTTCAATTCCTTCCTTCGATTTATTGTACTCCTAGACAGGGGCGGATTCAGGGAAGGAGCGATCGCCCCCCACAGAAGAAGAAACTTTCTTATTTTATATATATAAATAAAACCCATCCCAAAGTTTGGAGTCCTTAAAAGTAGCAGTATGATAACCCACCGCCTCCCCCCAGAAGTCGTTCTTGGATCCGCCCCTGCTCCTAGACATATAACAGTAGAGCATGTTCTGAAAGTTCTAGTTTAAATAGTTTGGTTTACCAAGTATGTCTGTCTGTGTGTTCGTCTGTCCAGGAGAAAAGAAGAAGAAGAAGAAGAAGCTCAAGAACTACTTGATGGAACACCATCAATTTTGGGCAGAATGTAGAGTGTTAAAAAGTTAGACATTGAGTCGTTGATGGAGCTAATATCAAACCGGAAGTGGTAATAAACTATTTCCGGTTTTACCATTGATCACTATAGAACAAAAATACAATATTCCCTCTTATTAATGAACAAAACCACATGCTTCGGCACAAGCACCAGCAAACAGACGACGGATGGCATCACCACCGATGGAACACGAAGAGATACGAAGATAACCCCTTCGACGAGGCTCGGCCTACGAAGATTGGCTATATAAACGAACACCTTGACACACACACACACACACACACAAAACATAAGGTATTAACTGATCATCTTCTACCTACCTCTCCAACCTGCAACGGGTGAGAGAGATTCCTCTAAACTGTTGCGGGCAAGAGACACCATCATCTATCTCCGAGCTGCAACGAACAAGAAATACACTGCTCCTCAAAACTTAAGCAACCCGAGAGAACGTGGTATAAGTGACGTGTGGGGCCCATTCAACACTGGTTAGTGGCATGCACATACACAGAGACACACAGGCAAGTCGAGCACCCACTCTATTGCATAAGCAGCATCGTTGCAAGCGCGGTGAACAACTTATGCCATGAGCCGTACACCACAGCCCAGTAGTGTCCGAGGCTCCAAGCATTGAGTTAGTGGTTCTTGTGTGGGGTACACACCTTGCAATGGCTGGTAGACGACATTTGAGTGACTTTGACCGCGGGCAAACAATTGGGCGGTGGAATTCGGCCGATCGCAAGCGGAAGTGGCGCAGGAATTCAACGTGAACAAAAGTGTTGTGTCGAGGCTGTGCAATCGCTTTCAAAATGGAGGTGAAGTCAGTAGACGTCATGGAGGAGGCCGTCCGAAGAAGACGTCGGCCGTCGAGGACCGATTTCTCACAATTTCTGTCAAACGTAACCGTCAAGCTTCATGCTCTCACCTGGCCAATGAGTTGTTTCAGGCTACAGGACAATGCGTGAGTCGTGAAACTGTTCGTCGGCGACTCAATAGAGAAGGACTGTATGCAAAAAGGCCTGCGCTGTGTGTGCCATGAAACTGGAGCACAAACGTGCGCGTTACACATGGTGTCAGGAACATGTTGTATGGGGGGAACACCAGTGGGCGCGTGTCATGTTCTCCAATGAATCGAGATTCAGCCTGTCGTCAGATTCTGATCGGACTTTAGTGTGGAGAGAGCCAGGAGCACGCTATCATCCAAACTTCATTGCTAAATGGCCCTCCTATGGCGGTGGTTCCATTATGGTGTGGGGTGGAATTATGCTGGACGGGAAAACGGACCTCCATATTGTGCAACATGGCACTTTGACAGCACAACGGTACCTGGATGAAATTCTCAATACACATGTGTGCAATTTCCGCGGAGCATCTGGCCCAGACTTCCTGTTCATGGATGACAATGCCCACCCACACCGTGCACATCGTGTGTCCGAGTATCTGGAGAGCGAAGGCATTACGCATATTGCATGGCCTGCATATTCGCCGGATTTGAATCTCATCGAGCATGTGTGGGATGCTCTTGGGCGGCGAATAGCGCAGCACAGTTCACCAGCACACATTCTCCCTGACCTGCAAACAGGTCTCCTCGAGGAGTGGCGCCATCTGCCGCAAGACTTGATCAACACTCTGATTTGCAGCATGGAGGCCAGATGTCGTGCCTGTATAGCTGTTCGTGGTGGTTACATGCCATATTGACTGCCTATGCCCTCGCACAACCCAGCTTCACCTGTTGAGGTATCATAGTGCTGAACTTTTTGGTCACCCTGTACATCCTAACTGTATTGTTCGTCTTCACTTGTGTTGCATTGTGCATCTGGACCGTCTGTTTGTTCATTATACTTGGTGCAGTGATAGTGTCGTTTTATTTTCTGCCACTTTCTTCGAGTTGCTTAAGTTTTGTGGAGCAGTGTATTAACTCAACATCTAAGCTTAAACAGATAAGAGATATCCTCACCTATCTTCGAGCTGCAACGGGCAGGAAATCTTAACCTACTTTTGAGCTGCAACGGGCAAAAGGTACCGCACTCAAGTCAGAGCTGCGACAATTAGGAAATCTTATCCTACCTCTAAGCTGCAACGGGCAAAGAGATTCAATTAGACCTAGCTGCAACAAGCAGCGTCATTCTTAATCAGCAAACCTCCGAACTGCAACGGGCAGGAAGTCCATAATATTGTAAAAGAAAGAACTTTCAAAAAATTTACTTATTGGTAATCGTGTGTACAAACTGTATAAATATCTTTTATAATAAGAAAAAGGTGAGGGGAAAACCTGTATACCGTTACTCTACCAAATATTACAATATAAATTTCAGTAAAGCAAAACCGATAAGAAATAGCGAGAACCAGTATTCAACAATCGAGTTAACTTCAGAAGAATATGTTCCATCCCTAACATAATTCCCCTAGTGCAACCGTAAGCTGTAAAAACCTTCTTTACTTCCGCTCTGAATATTAATCTTTAGATAACGGAAACGGTAACAAAGAGCAAGAAATGGCTTTTAGATATGACTTCAGCGTCTTAAGAATAAGTTCAATCTCTTACTTTTTTTTTACTGAGTTACAACTGGAAGTTATATAGTTGACTAAGACCAATTTCATTAGTTTGAAACTCTGCCGTAGTTTCACCCACTGTGAAACAAAACTGATTCTATAAAGCCCATATTCTCGACAGCAATATTGATCTCCAAACAAGCAATTCAAGAATTTGAAATCATGAAGTGTCCCGAGTTACTACGTCGTAGACTTTCATTTAATAGCAAAACTAGAATAAATTTGAATTTTTTCTTTCTTTAGAAACAGGTTTCTTTCAACCCCCCCCCCCAAAGAAACATCGTCTTGCAGTCAAATAAGCTAAAAATCTTTAGTTTAAAGTTCCATCTGGACCTTGATGGCTCAGTGATAAAACGCTCACACCTTGAGCACAGACTCCCTGATTAAATACAAGGCTGTGTGAATTTATGATGGAAAACTTCGTGTCTGTAAGATTTCTTGCGGGTTCTCCCGTTTTCTCCTATATCTCTTATTTTTGACTGACCCGACTTTCCCTATGATCCTATTTCCTCTTATCTACCCCCTAGAAGAACCTTTACAGAATCGAACCTGAGGGAAGGAGTGCGGTAGTTCAATGATAGAACGTTCACTTCTGGTCCGTGCGGTTCCTTGTCCGATCTCAGCTCTTGCTAAGTGACTTTTGTGATGGACAAAAACACCATGTGAGTGGATTTTCTTGAAATTCTCCCGTTTATTCCCACTTTTTTCATTCTATCATCATCACCGCCCCCTTAACATCGGAGCATAATCGCGAGACGTTGAAATCAAAATAAAATTGAACCCGGATCTGCCGCTCGAAACATGTGTATGCTTATTATATAGTCGTAGTAATAGTGAATTCGCGTACGCATTTCGTAATTTTTTGACCATTGTTATATTTTCATGTTTTTAGTCCATCGTAATGGAAGTCAGACATGAGAGGGAGGAAAAGCACGATGAATTGCACTGTTCTCACATTTTGTAAAGAAATTTTGACGAGGAGGAGAACGAGAAGCGTATGAGAGTTTAAATGGAGAAAAAGCTGGCAACTGTCGTCTGTGCTCTGCATACATAAAACTTCCTCATTTACAGTTTGCTTCCTCTCCTCGTACGTACATACAGTATTTCCAAGTTCCCTCCAGAAGACAGACCGGAACTCATTTCAACTTGGGTTATGATTTTGTTTTTGTTCTCGAGCGTGTGACCAAGAGGCGCCTTCTCGGAAGGATACTCCCGTCCTCTCCTTCCTTACCATGCCCGAAAGAAAAAAAAGCTCTAGTCACAAGAAGAACAGAGAAGTTTCACATGTTACACTCTATAATTCCTTCTTTCTCCTCTTCCTTCTGCATTGTCCTGTTCTTTGTTTGTGTCTTGGTCCTTCGCGTGGTACCTCATTGTTTGCTGCATGCTTCACGGTTTACGACTGGTCTTCTGATGCCAGGAAAACCAGCTGCTATTTCAAAAGCAACTGTGGGTACTATGACTCTTTGTTCCGTAGAAAGTATTTTCGAACATATAAGTAAATCTTATATATAAAATTGAATGTTCGTTTTATTTGTTTGTTTGTATGTTTGTGTGATATACAAATTCGCATCATTGGCTTTGTGTACTTCAAACTAACTGTAACAAAGAGACAGAAGTCTGGATGAGATTGTAGGTCCGTTGTTTATATTATTCGTATCCTAAGAGGAAAGAAGGAAAGTTCACAAAGGTGGGTTTAAAATTTATGCCAAAAATAAAGTTTCTCACGAGTTTGTCTTAGTATTAGAAAGATGAAACTCAGTATGTAAACTTATATTAGACGTACCCAGAGCTGGATTTAGAGGGGGAGTTGCAAAGGCGCATGTACCCCCCCTTCCCTTCGTTGTAAATATACACTATCTAAAATGAGAAGCTAGCAGTGAAAATAGCAACACATTCCGAAACCTTCTACTATCATGTTTCCGTTTGGGCTTAAAAGAAAGCAGAGCTTTGAAAAAGCAATAGTTAAAATAGATTTTCTCAAGGTTGAAGGAAAAGGATTCACTAAGCAAAATAATATAACATTTGTCAAGTAGGGAAGAGAACGGAAGGTAGGATGAGAGAAGGACATTTTTGTCCTACATTCCTCTTGCGTCCCTCTTTAAAATACTTTCCTTCGTTCTATGCATTACTGTTGTCAGGGGCAAAGAATATTGTCACATGTCACTTTGAAGAGTTTCAATATGATTGGTTATTTTCGTAGTTATTGGTGCACCCTCCTCAGACAATCCTGGATCTGGCCCTGGACATACCCATAATTATAATCTACAATCTGATTTAAAAAAAAAATACTATGGAAGTAAGACACTACCGAGAGTGGGAAGGGTGTGTCATGTAAAAAGAAATCGAAAACAATCGATATTAGTGTCAAATCCATAGTTTTTGGGGTCGCTCAGATGAATAGTGACACTCTCGATGGAGTGTAAGCCCAATTCCAGCTCCATTGACAGGGTAGTGGGGTGCGAAGGCGTTGCTTGTCGTTATTTGTTCTACTTGGTTCTTTATTTTAACATATTATGCATAAATATTACTCTCCCCGTGCGAATTCAGGCACTTCTGCTAATTTGTATAAATAAAAATGAAAATGACTATGTTTGTGACTTAATAACTCTTAAGCCACCCTACCGACCTCGATCAAATTTTCATTTCACTTCGACAATACAACTTAGGGGAGGGGTATATATATATGATCGAAAATGATCGTTATTAGTGTCGAATCTATACTTTTCGGAGTCTCTGAGATAAACACTGACACTTCCGATGTCGTTTACATCTAAATTCAGCCCCGAAACTTAGGGAGGAGGAGGGTGGAGATACATCAAAATGATCAAAAATGACGTATATTGGAGAGCGCTTCAGAAATAGTAAAAAATGACTGCCTAACGAAACATATCACTATTTTTTCTTATTTTAACCCAGTGGAGCGGGTAATTGATTCTAGTATATTTATATTAGACGTACTATGCGTATTAGAATCGATGAAGAACTATTGTCTATTAAGATCTAGGCAATGGTAATAATTGCAATGTCGCCATAAATTGTTTCATAATCAGGAGGAGATGAGTTGAGTGACTAGCTGAAACGAGTCTCTATTGATATAAGCCAGCCAGCGTAAATAATAGTGATATTCGAAACGGAGTTGAAGCAGCTTACTTACAACCAGGACAGAACACACTATTTGAAATTAGCTAATGGTAAATTTATGGGAAAAGTGGCTTCTTTCTGTTATTCAGTTGGTTGGTTGTATTATAACGGTGGCGTACACAGAGAGAGGTTTCGGGTTTGTAACCCCCGTTCAAGAAGATATTATGAAAAATATATATTCCTTGTATTAACTTATGTATTCAAAACCAAGTAAAGAGATGAATTTGGGATTTTAAACTTTCTTGTTGAAATTCTGTTATGTACCACTAGTTTGAAGTTTGGCATCCCTTTGAGCACCGGGGCCATATAAATCGTGGACTTACAATTTAACGTGAGTTTCGAATAACATGAGCAGCTCCGACCGGGAATAGAACGTGGGTGTCTCGCACCAAATATGCTTATCGTGTCGTCACTCCATTACTCAGGTACACGGCCGGTTCTTGATATTTTAGCATACAAAAAATAAGTTGTTCCGATAAGAGCTAACTAAAAATCTTGAATTTCTGCCCACTTGTGAGGGGCTTAAATACTTTCAGAAGGTTTCTCACTTTATGTTCTCGACATATGCAACGAAATAACGAATTTAAACGCGTGTTCTTGAATGTACCCATTTAATATTGTCTAATTCTGCATTAAACTCTGATTACGAAATTGCTATTTACTTTACCTAAAAACAAAATACAGGGTGGCCCAAAAGTAGGTAAACACCCTTGCGTTCATCAAGTAGATATAATATTCTAGCTTATAGGTTTATTTGCTTCGGCTGTTCCGAGCTTAAGATATAAGTAAAAAAGACATTAAGAACAAATAATAAAGAAACTATGGATAATAATAAGAAATTATATAAAATACAGTGAGCTGATCAGTACGGGGCTGTATACCTATTTTTGGGCCACATTCCTCAAAATGATACGTAATCATTCGAAATTGGTTTTGGACTTTATCGAGTTTAATAAAGCAGGAAACTTACAATTCTGTATCAAAACCATACAAACAGTTTTGTGAAGTAAAAATACCTTTCATTCCAATGAAACAGATTTTATTAACTTTATCTCAGATTACTTACATCTCGAGACCCCTTCAAAACCAAAAGTACGATTTCATCTAGAAAATTATGTTTTAAGTAGTAAATAAATTCCCTGGGTACAGTTATTTTTTACTATGGCTGTTTGCACTATGAAATATTTTGGGGTACTAGTGTAACACAGATCTTAATACTTCTTTTCCTACAATTTGAAGTGAGTCTACCTTATAAGGTATAAGATGAAGCAGCTTTCGGTATACGACGTCCTGTGTTCGATTTCCATCGTGGGAGAGCATTAGTAATATCAGAATCAGTAATAACAATTTCAATTACTTAAATTAAATTAGAGTGCATGATTAAACTGCAGGAAGTATATTTTACTTACGTTTAGCGAGATAATTACCTAGAAGTAATTTATTAATAGTTTTCTTTTGAAAACGCACAAACAGGGTACTAATTTGTATATACAGGGTATTTCAAAACAACACTGACAATGTTTGGGAGGTGATTTCTGACACCAAGATAAGATAAAAAGTATAGACCAACTTGGGAGCACAAATGGTTCCTTTCGGAGTTATAGGCTGCCGAAAACATGAAAAAAATGAAATTTAAAGGTCCAAAGCTACAACACTATGGGACGTACCGTAGTCGGGTCAAGACTTTACTTAGGAGCTAATATGTACCGTATCCAAAACTTCATGTTTCAGAATCCTAAAGTACTCACGCAACAATCTTTATAGAGAGAGTTTGGCGACGGGAATATAATTTCAAGTACTTACTAACTACCTCTATAAAAATTGTTGGTGAAGTACCGCAAGATTCTGAAACATGGATATTTGGATAGGGTATATACTACTTTCTTGACCCGACTACAGTAGGACAAATAATTTTGAAGCTATGGACCTTTAAAATTCATTTTTCATGTTTTCGGCAACCTCTCGCTCCGAAAGAAAGACCATTTGTGCTCCCAGTTTGGTCTATACTTTTTATCTTATCTTGGCGTCAGGAATCACCTCCCTAACGTTGTCGGTTTTGTTTTGAAACACCCTGTATATTCCGTAAGGAATCCTATCTGTAGTGTACTTGGTACGCTTTTTTTTTTTTTTTGTGGGAAGTTGGCCCATGCTACACTAATATCATATTTTGGATCCTTATCTACCATCAATGCAATATCCGTTTATTTAGCCTGTTTTATTATTATTTCCTTTTCCCCCTCTTTTGGCTAGTGCTGAATATATTCATTGATACGTAATGAATATCCTTGAGGGCTATCATTTCAACATATTACTGTTATAAATAGACAAAAGAGCTAGTTAAAATACTATACCGTTTAAAAATCAAAAAGACGATAAGTAATTGACATTCCACAGTGTGAATGAGGCAACTTCCCGTTCCCGCCTCCTTTTCAATAAACCGGGAAACTAGCCTATAGGCTGTTGATTTTGCTCGCACGGGTTCACACGCCAATGTCATCTCGCCATTAAAAAAAAAGAAAAAAAAGAAAATGCTAGTTCATCTATTTTGATGATGAAGATCTGATTGCATTTACGAGAGACATAGACGGAGATAGTTAGAATTAGTATTAGCATTAATGAAGGAGAGGGGTGAAATATTCACGTCAATCCTCCTCTCCTCCTTTCTTTTCCCCTTTACTACTCCTCCATCATAAGAACCCTTCCAACGCTAATTGGCCGATAAATAAACCAATCGGGATCCAGCGGGAGAGAGGACAAACTAGGGAGGAACTGTAGTTCCGTTTTAGAAGTTAATAGTAAAAAAAGGCGTCTGTGCAAGAAAATTACGTAAAGTGATTGAAAGTTTATTATTTTTTTTTTTCGTTTAGACCTCAATGTGTATAAATGTATGTATTATCTTTTGGTGTTTGTACCTGTAAGTGTGTGTGCGTGTGGGTCTGAAATGTGTAACCAATAGTTCAATAATGATGATAAATTTTGCATTCATCTCCTCTCTATATATGCATCATGTTATGTTACAAGAGCAAAAAATTCTAAAATTAGCATGAAAATGGAATTTTCATGGTCTCACTTTTATTTCCATGAACGGTAATATTACAAAGGGCAAAAATTAAAAAAAAAGAAGAACGAAAGAAAGAAAATAGAATATTTTTAAAAAGAGAGACAAATTACAGTGAAAATACATTTTTTTTTAAAAAAAGGGACAAAAATACCCCAGACTCTTTTATGTAGGAAAGTAAAAAGAGAGATTTTTTTTAAAAAAAAATTTCGAAATTTATTGTAACTATAGAATACATTTGCATATCAATTTTTTCCAGTCATTTATACTATTTTATTTTTACATTACGGAACCACAGGTATTATGTACGTGGTTTATTTATATTTAGTTTTTGTATTAGCTTTTTAAAAAATATTTTGCGCTCAATTTTACCGTTTTGCTCCCGGTTTTTTAAAAATAATATTACCTGAATTTTGTTTTTCTTTTTAACTATTAGTTTATGTTTTTTCCCTGTAATATGTACTAACTATTCATATTGCTTTGTGCATGGTTCTTTTCATGAAGACCAATATAACAAATATAATAGTATTGCTACAATCGAAGTATTGAATATACGGCATTTTTTAAAAAGAATAGTCTTTGTTTTCCAAATATTATTATATGGATATTCATTACATCATCATCATCATCATTACAGATCAGTAATTTTTCGATTGGTTTCACGCAGCTTTCCACCCTTCCCTATCCCGGCCCAGACTTTTTTTAAAATTTCTTTCTAGCTTTTCTTTCCTATATCTTGTACTAGAAGAATACCCGTTCTTCGCACGGGGAGAATAGTTTCATTTTGGACATAAATGACTGAATTTGGATTTAAACGGCATCGGAAGTGTCAAAGATTGTCTCAGCGACCCCGAAAACTATGGATTCGACACTAATATCGGTCATTTCTGATCATTTTTCTATATCTCTCCCTCCGTTTCCTCTAAGTTGCGCCGTCATAGTGAAAATGATAAAAAAAAATCATCCCGGACCCGAACCTAATCAATGTTAAAAATTTAATGGAGATCGGTCTTGTGTCATCTGTGTGGCAAATTTGATCGAGATCGGTCACGTAGTTCATGAGTTACCTTGTAAATTTTATTTTATATATATATATATATATATATATATATATATATATATATATATATATATATATATATATATATATATCCTCCTCTCCCTCGTCTACATTGTATACTGTCAAAGTGTTGAGAATTTGATAGGAATCGGGTGGTGGTTCAAGAAGTATGGCGTCCCAAACATAGTCATTTTCGTAGTCCATATATTTCAATCGAGGCTTTCCTCTAGGTATTTTTCCTTGTGCAGTTCCCTCCATAGCTACTAAACGAGATTCCTGCATGTCTCATAATATGACCAATCATCCTCTCTTGTCTTTTCGAAATATTCTTTAAACATTTTTTCTCCTACCATTTTCAATACTTTCTCATTTAATACCTTGTCTGTCCATATAATATTTTGCTGTATTGTATAACACCACAATTCAAATGCTTCCTTCCTTTGTTTTTTTTTTCCTCTTCTCCTAGTATCCATGTCTCACGTCCATATAATGCCACACTCAACACATATGCATTTATCAGCCTTCTCGTCAGTTCTATACCAATGCTTCCGGTTACAAACTTCTATTTTTTTTTTTTTTCGAATGTCTTCTTATGTTTCTTGAACAATGTATTTGGTACTACTAGGTTGTTCTTTGTGCAAAATTCTGTCTTACTCCTCTCTCGGTGCACTTTCCTAGTCAATATTTTCCTACTGTTTTCCCTTCTTCACCTTCTCCTACGACCACATCCCAATCTCCTACCAAAATATGTTTTTCTTTTCCTTTTACGCCTTTTATAACATTTTCAATAGTTTCATAAACTTGCTCTACTTCTTTATCATAGTGCACTGTCGTTGGCATATATACCTGGATAATGGTTGTATCCCTTATTTTCTTAGCTAGTTTTATTGCTATGGTTCTGTCGTTTATTATGTTGTAATTTCTTACTCGTCATTTTATCTTCTTATTCATTACAAATACTCCAGTGATGCCGTTTCACGTACCCGAGTTAATAATTTTATATTCTTCTGACCAAAAATCATCTTGTTCTTAACGGTCTACTTCGCTGATCCCCACTATATCTACGTTCAGTCTTTGGACTTTTCTCTTCTAGCCTATTTACGATGATTTTCTAGCTTACCTGCTATGTTTAGATTCTTTATGTTCCATCCTTCAATTTGTATTTGCTCTTCATAACTAAGCGACGTCTTTCTGCCCCCAAAAACATTTGAGGTAATTCAGTTTTAATAATCGTAATTCCCATGTTGCGTGTTCTTGAGAAAGATAGGATGATGGTTTCTCATTGCCTTTAAGCGTTTACGAACGCATTTTTTTTGCCGATATTCTAGTGTTTTTGCCGTTATCGCTACTATCTCAGGCACGCCTAGACCTTTCCTGTAGACCCCGATCTTCACTGTGATCTACAGGCCAAAGTATCGTTGCCCAGAACTCGTCCTAAGAGGCATGTGCGGTATACTAAAACACTCAAGCCCCATAGTCAGATACATTTCAGTATGGAATCTTCATCGACGAGATTAACTTTTAGTTTAACGTTCCACGATTATGCTCCAAGGCTAAGGGAAATGGTGACGATGGTAATGAATGAAATAGTGGAATGAAAAAGTAGAAGGAGACTGAAGAATCCTGAGAAAATTCATGCATACGATATTTATTTACCACAAAGTTCATTTGGCACGAAGTGGGATTGAAACAGGCACGCCATAGTGCCAGAGGTTCACTCTACCACTGAGCCGCCGCTGCCCCTCTCCATGGATGAATAGTAAAGTGACGATCCTGTCTATCAAAAAAATACATTAGATTTTCTAGAATAAGTAATTGTACTAAAAATACACCACATTGACTTGACACATAGTCTTCCATTCCAAGCGCTGCTATCGCCTGAAAGAATTCCACTCCTTTTGGCATAAACGACTGCAAGGCTCTCTCGCTTATCAACAGCTAAATCATTATTGGCTCAACGCGAGGGTGTGAGCTTTAGTTCACATTTTTGCCACGGCTCAATACATTTTGCCAGCACTATAACTAACTCAACGACTTAAGAAATATCGAAGCTTCGTTATCTCAGAAACAACAAAAGTTTGCTATTGATTCCAATTTATGCTCAAGCTGTCAGTTTCAATTGTTATCTGCCTCCCGGTGATCCTGTTTTATGATGCTCTTCTAACTTGTTGGTCTAGTAAAGATCTCTTCCATCAGAATCCTGTATCACTAGTATTCTCGATAAAGGTTCAACATTTGGTTGTTCAACTTGGGACGTGTAGTCCACTATTTCGTAAGTACGACATTAGTTGATATGACTTACAGTATCTGTATTTCATAAAGTTTAACAGGTCTTTCCCATTTATTAGCGCCTACTTCTTGTTATGAATAGCAATTAATGTTTTTTTTTTAATGAGTTTGGTTTACGAATAAATCCTTTATTTATTTAGTTTGTCTATCTTTACGTCGGTCTGAGAGACTCAGATCTCAAGAACTGCGTGATTTATCATCAATTTTGGCCACTGTGCAGGGTCAAAGGTTAGGAGTTAAATTCGTTGGTGAAAGTGTCGCATCCAGTTGGTCCCAAGATATGGACAATCAAAAATTGGTTCCCTATGTGTTCCTGTGGGAGTAACTATTGATACTATCCTTCGTTGGTAGACTGCCCGTGGTGCTGTTCTGATTAGCGGGTTAATATAATGCTCAGGATGCAAAATACTAAACTGTTCATAGAATACAATGCTAAAATGATACTGAAAGACTTTATTCTACAAATCTAATCACTTAAATATTATATTACTTCAAATATTTATTCATCTTAAAGTATATTTCTGTTAATTTAAACCTATGTTTAAGCCTAGGTTTGGTAAAATTTAGCTTGTTAAAGAGTTTAGCTTACCAAAAAACTCTTTTGCCTATTTATTCTGTCTGTCTGTTCGTCCGGAAAACATTCGAGAAACCAAACTCTTTCACGTGGTGTACACTGGGACACCGATACTTGCTTTTAATTAAATGTATAACTGCAAATTCCAACTGTGATAGTCAATAACTCGTAAACCAAAACTCTTTATAGGAAAATATTTCACGTGGATACTAAGCAAGTAATGGTCTACCTCAATGTCAAGTTTGGACTAAATCAGGTGGATTCTGTAGATTACTTATGATATAGTATACTGTCCTTATGTTTGATTTTCGTTTTTGTAATATATCCATTAACGGACGAAAATAGTATTTACAGCTTGTTCAAAATAACTGTTTTTGTGCTTCATGTACAATAAAAAGTTAAACGTGCCATCAAATTGTGGCAAATTTCAAAATATTCTTTTGCTTTGAACGCTCCATTAGTTGGACACCTTACTAAGAAAAAATTAAACATACGAGGGGGTCCCAAAAGAAACTGGACTTCTGTTCTAAAAAAAAACATTTATTAAGTAGTTCATCACAAAATTCTTTCAGTCTCCTTCAACGTACTCTCCATTAGATGCGATGCATTTCTGCAGTCTTCTTTTCCACTGTTTGAAGCATCTCTGGAACTATTCAACTTTGATATCGTCCAGTGCTCTCTGCGAAGTTTTTTTTTTTTTTTTTTTTTTTTAGCCTCCACATCATCAAAACTGTTCTCTTTTAGTATTTCTCATTCTCGGGGACAGAAAAAAATAGCTGCACGGGGCTACGTCTGGTGAATACGGAGGGATGGGAACGATAACCCATACCTGAGAGCTGAAATAGCTGTTTGCAGACAAGGTCTTGTGTGAGTAGGTGCGGAACAAACTTAACGGCAGCACAGCTCATTTGAAAAATCCTGAGTCAAATTCCGCTGATACGAGCCCCAACTCACTGCTGTCAGCTCTGAAATTTCGTCGATCGTAAAACGACGATCCTCGTTGAGTTTTGACGGGTTGTTTCAATGTTATGATGGGCATCCAAACGAGTATGATCCTCAACACTGATCTCACTATATTTCAAGCGCCCAAAGTACTCGAAAACTTGTGTGCGGCTCGTCATCCTTTTTAGAAACCTATTAAAGCATTTGGTATACTTTCGTTGCCGATTTTTCAAACAGAAAGCAAAATTTCAAACTCACTCTTCGTTCCTTTAAATCTGCCATAACGATTTCGCAGGTGGCAAACGAGAACAGTTGAGAAAAACAACACTACGATCAAACATTAACCTCCTACGCAGACGCCGCTTGGGCAACTGATTTCAGAAGGTCTCGACTAGATCCACGTAGGGAGAAAACTCTCTACTACTCCTAATAATCATCGTGCACTTTCAATCCGATTTCTTTTGAGTTTCCCCTCGTAAATAATAAAACTCCCTCCATTTGCAGCTGGACTACCGGCTAATTTGCCCGCACATATGTGGATGTCAGTATGGGCATTGATACATTCAGCAGAGAGCTGAGGGTAACTGAGATCAGTACACAATTTTATAGTGCTTGTCCTTTTATACTACACTATGGCTCATAAGGTTCTAGTTTCAGAAGGGAAATCATCTTCCCCTCTACTTTCGATGATTTGAATTTTTTTTAATAGTATTTATTAAGTATGAGTTTAATTCTTTTGTTACTTTTTCTTCGAAGAGGATGATTATATTACCTGCAAATTCTGAAACTTGCGAATAGAGACATTCAAAACAATTGAAAATATTAATGTAAGTACGAGTAATAGAATAAATGTTTGCTGATTTATTTTTAAGTGTTCCTTCCTTATAAGTTCCATTAAGGAAAACAAATAAGAGCCTAGATTATAGTCCTCATGTGTGTGAGAGAGCCATTAATTTCTGAGTTATTACTTCCTTGTAAGTTAGCCATAAGTTGAACATCTTCTATGAAGTCGAGATTGGCCAACTTTGGCTGATCTTACTTCAATATTGTTCCCTTCCCAAAAAAAAAAAAAAAAAAAAAAAAAAAAACTGAAAAATATTTCGTGAACAACTAGAAATATTGTGTCATGTCAACAAAATATGGGACTAGAATGGATTATTTGTTGAAAAATAGCATAAACAAGTTTATATCAAAAGAGATCTCTTTTTTTAAAACATGAATCGACTTTTTTTTCTTTTTGAGGAGGGGAAAGAGAAGGTTAATGAAGTAGAATTTCCGTAGACAAGAGGATTTTCTAAGAATTTAGCATCCACCGACGAGAAGTTACGTACTTTCTCAAAGTTGTCTTGTGTAAAGCCGTCGGCAAAGTCCCTATCCGTGAAGGAAAGCATCGTTTATTGCCTTCTACTGTAAGAACTTTCTGTCCCTTTCCCCCGACCCTCTACCCCACCCTAAAAAGTACCTAAATTAAGGAAGTGATGGATGTAGTAGGGTCTACGTGTAAGTTTATCACCAAAACCGTTGTTTCCCGCGTACTTCTTGGGAGACGTGATACAAATTTTCTCGTAAAGAAATGAGGACGGAAATGGAGTCCTTTTTTTTTTTTTACCCTTATTTGTTTGTAGTAAGCAGTAGATCTCTAACTGCACAAAAAGTACACTTCTTGCAATTAGTGAAGAAAGGAGGAAAAAAGAAAGAAATGCGTCTTCTATTTGTCAATTTAACAGGTCGTCAATTTCTTATGTCTCTCCGATACTTAACCTATATCAGAACACCATTATTGGACTTTGTAATTCAATGGTTTTCTTCTTCTAGTTATTTTAATGATTATTTATTACGTAATAATTAAGTTTTTCCAGCTGGCTTCTTCCTCAGAAAAAGGCAGCCTATTTTCTGTCAATCAAATTATTTTTTTTAGAAGATCCCATGATTTATTAACATTTTGAGAGACAGATGTTTATTCACAAATCAAGTCTACAAACCCAAAATTTTAAGGCATATTTTAAATCACTTGTGGCATGAATGAATTGACTACAGTTAAAAACATTTGTTATATTCCGAAACTAGGTTTAGCAAAGATATCCTAACAAATTAACAATATCAATCTGAACACAATATTTATAATTTTACCGCCACCGTAGAGCCCAAGTGTAGCTCGGGTTTGGGTTTCGTTGTATTAATATTTCTTAACCGAAGATCTGTTACACAAGAATTACACAGAAACAGGAAGAATAAATTAGTGAATTATTACTTTAGGAAAGCTAAGTTGTTTATTGTTTGCTACTTGAGATATCTAATCTCCTTTAGATTATAATTATTTACTGCATTGAGTAATTTGATGTTTCATTCAAACGAAACTAATCTAATATATCAGCGTATAAGTATCTTACTAATTCTAGAAGGTAATAGATACTCCTGTGTTTCAGTTTGGCAGGAGACATGAAATCTATTTCTAATGAAACAAGGAAACACTACATATTAAACGTTGGAATAGTCTCATATTATGATATTTATGAACTTATACAGCAATGAACTTACGCAATACCGTTTTTTCTGTAAGTTTAGTGGCATTTACAAAAATATATATTTCAAGTAGTAACAAAAAAAAGTAGGCACACGTAATACACGGAAAATAAATATTTAAACTTTCTATTTTAGGATGATTTCAACATTGATTGATATTGCATGGAAGTGCTGCAATATTGCTTCAAACACATGCTCTTTAACTTACACGGGCAAAAGTGAAAATGGTGTAAAATTTATTATTATTAGCATTAGGATTAGGATTTCGATTTCTGGGCTGTTGGCATCTAAGGCCATTCAGCCCGTCACGTATATGAGGGATTACGTTCCTCGGCGATGATGACACTATCCGATGAAAGGGAAGGAAGAAACGATTGGAGAAGGAAGAAAGTGGCCTGGGACCTGTATATTAGGTACTCGGCATTTGCCTGGTGTCAATGAGGGAAACCCCAAAAAAAACTTACTCAAGATGGCTGTCCGGAAAAAAAACTGTTACACTTTTTTGACCGAGTATCCCCACCGGGAATCGAACCCGAGACCGCTCCACCAAAGGCGAGAGCGTTAGAGCCTGTCTATTCCATCTGTGCTCTCGGAAAATATGCTAACTATACTTCGACTCCACCCCCACCACTCTCTTGCGGATGAAAATCTCCCTTTGCTTAGGGAAAAGAAGTGAATGACCCTGGTTGTGTTGTTAATTTGTCCTTCAGTCGTTTGGTCTTGACGAGTGAAGATCGTAGGCTACTTAGAATGGCTAACAAGATAGAGCACAGCGAAGTCCGTGAAATAATTTATTGTGGCAACGTTTCCACATCCCACAATTGAAAGATCTCAGCCGCAGCAACTTGTCCTTCCTTTTCTGAGAGAGGTACGGAAATGACATATCGACAGCAGCGCCAGAAGGGGCACAGTTGAAATAGAAAAGCTCTAGCGAAAGACTCTAGAAAGTCGCAGGGTCACTTATTATTTTTATTATCAATGGGTGAAACTGTTACAACAATTTGAGCATACAAGGTATTCACAATTTTCTCGTTTCCTTCATTGCACAATTTCATTCATAAATATCATCATTACTGCTTCCCTTAGCCTCAGTACATAAACGTAGGGTGTTAAACTAGAACTTCTATTTCATTTCTTGTAATCACATTAATGGTTTTAAAAGGAAAGTCGCAGCGTTATTAGACAAGTCGACTATTGCATTAGAAACTGTTAAAAGATGTATGAAACAAGAAAAAATATTTGCACTAAAAAACTTTCATTTCATTTCTTTCAAGTGGGAACACGAATAAGTTTTCCACCCGACTAAGACCCGCAAAAATATCTGAGAGACTCATACGTAATGCTTGACTTAGTCTCGGGTCTATCTGGAAGATATTATGGGTCTTCTTGTCTTCAGACTAAAAGTATTAACGGTATATTATAATTTCAAACGTTCAGATGCTTTTATTTCCTTGTGAAGAACATTAACGCCATGCAGTTATGCAACCCACCTTACTTCCATGTATACACAAAAAATGTGTTGCCTACTTTAAGGCTGTTTCACGCTAGCATATGGTAAATTAACTAAGCCTTGTTAATTATCAAATTGACTGTAAGAACATTTTTGAACATGAATAGAAATAAATAGAACAAAAGAAAACGTTTTATTAACAAAAGTATGAACATTTCAAATAATGCAGTGGCTGGAAAGGAGAGAGAGACAAGAGTGGCTGCACAGCTGCTGGATTTTAATTTCTTTTGTGTTAAAAGGAGGTTATCAAAAAAAAATATGAGATTGGAAACGTAAATGGTTTTGTAAAAAATGTATGTGCTTCAGTGTTCAAGCTAAGCGCCAACCTCTTCACAACGCGTGGGTCTGTAAGTAGCACACCGATTAGAATATCGAATTATGACAAGTGATATGAATTTGAAAACCCAAGTGTTTTTTTTTTCTTTCTTGCCGTAATTCTGTTTTCCAGCATTTAGTATTTTCTTTTTTTTTTTTTTAATTTACACAGAATGCTGGCTAAAATATAAAACATACGCTCATCTATACGTTCTGTTCCCTCTCACTCACTCATTTCCTCTGTGTATGTGTAACGACGAGTAGGTGGGTGAAGTCTGGGTGGGAGGAAAGAATTGCGTGATTGGAGGGTGGGGAAATGGAAAACGCTGCTGCATTGATATTTTGAGTATTCTCAGCACACATAGGCTCTAATTCATCATGTGCTTGTAATAACAGGGAAATCGCCCATGGAAATGGCATATGCAAATCAAACATTTGAGTTTTTCTATCAAAATCACTAGTATAAAAAGAAAAAAAACTGGAGACTGACTGAAAATTGAAATTCCTGAAGCGTGTGCTTCCAAAGTACCTCTTGTGAGCGTAATTACATATATATACGGAAGAAATATTAAAATATAGTAATATAAAGATAGAAGAGAGAAAAATAAATGGAATAACCTTCATGTTGATAAACAAGAAACTGAGCTAAATGTTATTATTTATTTTGTTTTACAAAATAAATATTCTTTCTTGTTTGTGTTACAAATGCGTAAATGTGGGCTTGATCTCAATTTCCTGTTCTGTTCTGTTTCATACGTCTCTAGTTCGGATAGCATTAACATATTTGTTTTTGTTTTATATATATTGACATTTTATTATATATACATATATAATAATAATAATAATATATATTTGTTTTTTGTTATACGGGGTGTATGTGTTTCATTTGTTGCAGTGTATTTTTTTTAAAGAAATTAACCTTTCTATACAAACCCACATGCCATGTGTAAAGTTAGCACACACAATCGAAAGTGTAACTCAAAACATGTTTATATTAAAATGCGTATTATTTATAATAATAATAATACACAGAATTATAGATAATAATTATAGTTAAAAATTTACCAGTAAAATTAAAATAAAACATTATGTCCTGACGAAAAGGAAAGAAAGAAAAAGAATTTTTTTCCACAAAACTATTTTCTGTATACAGTATTATAACCATGTCTCGAAACATTTCGGCGGTAGCTCGCCATGGTGACTAGGAATATGAACCTGGCTCTTACCTAATTTAAGAGTAAAATATGTAGGCCTATGTATCAAATTGGTATAATTTAGCGACTGTTTTTTTTAGATCTGTTACCTAGACAGGAACGTCATTTGGGGAGGTAAGGGGGCCAATTGCGCCCCTGAGTTTGAGATGTATAATTTAATAATAGTCTAACAATATATTAACGATAGGCCTATACATGGTTTACCTATGATGGAAAATATCTTATGGAGTTTGTATTTAATATTCATTGATGTACATATTTTGCGGAGTTCCGTGTTATATAATTTCTTTCATTAGCCTAATTGCTCACCCCCATTCTTTCATTGTCCCTCGAGACTTGCATTTTCAAACACATCTGTTTGTGTCAGTCGCTACAATTGAAACAAGGTAAAATTACGTAAACTTCCAAGCAATGCAAAATTCAATATTAAAACCGGAAGTACTATTAAATTTATATCACTTCCGGTTTTAGTAGAGAGATATAGGTTGAGATGGTATCTTTTCCTCAGACGTCGAATCGACTCCAAAGTAGCGCTATTTATTACTGTATTTGTTCTGTAGCGATCGACGTTGATACCGGAAATTATTAATTTCTACAGCTTCCGGTTTGAATAGCAAATTAACAGCGTGGAAAGAACCTATTGTTGGAACGTTGAACCGATTTCGAAAGGCCGCTACTCGCCATCACTTTCCATTTATGCTCTGTGGCGATGAACATTGAAACCGGTAATAAAATCTTTGAGTTTGACGTCCGACGATTATGCCCTGTAGGCTACGGGAGATGATCATTAAAACAAGTGAGTGATGATGAAAGATTTGAAGAAATGAGAAAGTGGGAGGAAACGGGAGTACTCTGAGATAATTCACAAGCATGATGTTGTCCACCACAAACTTACTTGAAGGAGATCGAACCAGGAACCTCACGCACTAGAGCTAAGCACTGTACCATTGAGCTACCATGCGCCCTTGAAACTGGAAATAGTAGTAAAGTGTCTTGCCAGTTTTAGTAGAGATCTTGTACAGATGAGACGCTGAATCGATTATAGCAAAAAATACGATTGTCACTATCTGTTACCTCTTTTTGCTGTATAGCAATCAATGTTAAAATTATTAATTTCTACCACTTCCAGTTTAAATGGAGAGTTTATGGAGTAGACAAAACCCCTTCTTCGAACGCTGAATCGATAGCAAAAAGCTGCTTCTCAAGGTCTCTTACCGTCTTTTCTCTGATACGTATTGACAGACAGACGAATGGACTAAAATAGTCATTCTATTATATGACTTGCGATTCCATTACATTTCATAGTTCGTTAGTCTAAAAACTTATATTTATTGTCTTTTAGTTTCAGAGTTATTGACTGAAGAGTAATAGAGAAAAAACGAAAGATGTGATTTTTTTTTTCAAACGACTGTTGCAGAATTCGCTTCTTTTAGGTTGAAAAAGCTCTCATGTGGGTTAAAGAACTTAACTCATAACCCAAGCTGTAACGCCCTAATGTTTAATATATCCATGTATCGTTGGCCGTAGCAAAGCCCACTCCTAACGCGTACTCCCTTTGGTAACGGTCTACTTCCTGTCCACGTATCTTCCTCTGTATCTTCTCACCCCTTCTCTCTCTCTCTTTCACCAAATAACGTTACATTTTTGCTTCTGCAGGTTTTACCTTTATTGCCCTACTATTACCCTTTCCACTTCCGCTACTTGCTCCCTTCCTCTAACTACAAGGCTAAACACGGAACCTTCTGAATTTTGCATAAAATTCTTTTCGCCCCTCTCCCGTACCACGGGGAAACGAGGAAGTACATTCGGAAAATCAACTTAGCCGGTTCTAATTTCCGCCAATTTACCCCTCTAATTTCTTTGCCTCATGTGCTCGTTTCCGCATTTTTTTAACGAAAATTCTAGACAGAGATCAGGTCGCAAGAAAACCTTATATCAAATATGCTGGTTTAAACGCTCAAAGCGAAATACTACTATAATACAATAATATTACTGGACCTGTAGTGGCCTCTGGTGTATGAGGTTCTTGATTCGTGCCCATCATGCGCCAAACGAGCTGTATGATAGCAAAACACTGTGCACACGGTTTTTCGGCCGCTTCATCTACTTCCTCTATTGATAACCATTTCGTTCATCATAATCAACGTGTCTCTTAGTGTCGGTGGAGAATCGTTGGACGCAGGGATAAAAGTGGATCTGACATGGTAGAGAAACGCATGACGTCACGGCTTTTCTAGTTCCTATCTTCACCCATTGTAATTTTTTAGGAAGTGGGGAGACACCAAAGATATTTTTTGGAAGTGGGTGAACGACGTCCCCACGCTATTTCCTTTACTTTTACCCCTGGTTAATCTAAAAAAAAAGTTCTGTTACTTCTTTCTCTATTATTATTATTATTATTATTATTATTATTATTATTATTATTATTATTATTATTATTATTATTATTATTATTATTATTATTATTATTAGACTTACAGCTGCGAAACAAAAATTACATATTGAAACTAAACTGCAAATAATAATAATAAAAAGGAACTTGTAAAAGGTCAATGTCGCTTTGAAATTATGTTGGACGTTTATGTTGGACGTTTCTAATTCTTCCACCTGACATTCTCTGTACGTAAAATACAATAATTTTGGGGGCGCCACCCCTAGCGCCGCACTTCAATTACTGGTGGAATACAAACATAGAAAGAGAGAACTGTCAATATTGAAGCTTTAAAACATTCAGCCACATAACAGTGAAATTAGAATGATATTGAACGAAACGGAGAAACAGAAAAAGGAAGAAAATACAAGTAAATTTTCAATTCAGTAAAAGTACGATATGTATTTTTTTCTTTTTTTCTTTTTCTAATCAATGTTGCCTCTCGTTATTGGGGTCTGTTTTAATTCAACGCGACACAATATTCGCTAACCAATTGGTTTCTTGTTATCCCAGAGGCTGATGCAATAAGTTGCTATATATATGAAATAAAATAAAGAGAATACGAAGAGAATAAATGAAGAGAATACGAAATAAAATTAAATTTGTAGCTTAATGTCCCGCAGTTATGTTCTTTAGGTAAAGAAGGCGAATGATTATGAAAGTGAATGATTCTATATAGTGTTAGCCACGAGGTAGAGCTTTACCATTAAACACAGACATTTTCGAGATGAGATAGAGCTTTTTCAATAGACACAAATATTGTTTTCGAGACGATACAGTGCTTTTCCAATAGACACAGACATTATTTTCGAGATGAAATATAGCTTTTCTGATAGACACAGAAATATAGCTTTTCTGATACTTTTAGATA
The DNA here is from genome assembly GCF_964235325.1 of Thermobia domestica. Classification (NCBI taxonomy): domain Eukaryota; kingdom Metazoa; phylum Arthropoda; class Insecta; order Zygentoma; family Lepismatidae; genus Thermobia; species Thermobia domestica. The sequence goes on along the minus strand of NC_137463.1, from coordinate 71,533,559 downwards.
TGAGACAGAGCTTTTCCGATAGACAGAGCTATTTTTGAGAGGAGATAGAGCTTTTTCAATATACACAGGTATTATTTTCGGGACGAGACGGAGCTTTTCCGATAGATACAGATATTATTTTCGAGAGGAGATAAAACTTTTTCAATACGCACAGATATTATTTTCGAGAGGAAACAGACCTTTTCCGAGAGAAAGAGGTATTATTTTAGAGACAAGACAGAGCTTTTCCAATAGACACAGATCTTATTTTCGAAACGAGACAGAGCTTTTCCGATAGACACAGATATTATCTTCGAGAGGAGGTAGAGCTTTTTCTATAGACACAGATATTATTTCCGAGAGGAGATAGAGCTTTTCCGTTAGACACAGATATTATTTTCGAGAGGAGATAAAAATTTTCCAATGTTTTTCCAATAGACACAGATAGTATTTTCCAGACGAAATAGAGCTTTTCTGATCGACACCTATATTATTTTCGAAAGGAGATAGAGTTTTTCCAATATACACAGATATTATTTTCGAGAAAATAGCGCTTTTCCGATAATCACAGATATTATTTTGGAGACGAGACAGAGCTTTTCCAATAGACAGAGATATTATTTTCGAGAGAAGATAGAGCTTTTCCAATATACACAGATATTATTTTCGAGACAAAATAGCGCTTTTCCGATAATCACAGATATTATTTTCGAAACGAGACAGAGCTTTTCCGATAAACACAGATATTATTTTCGAGAGGAGATAGAGCTTTTTCAATAGACACGAATATTATTTTCGAGATGAGATAGAACTTTTCCAATAGACACATATATCATTTTTGATACGAGATAGAGCTAGATCCAATCGACCACATTATTTCCGCGACAAGATAGATTTTCCAACAGACACAAATATCATTTTCGAGACAAGACGAAGCTTTCCCAATGGACACAAATATTCTCGAGACGAAATAGAGCTTTCCCAATAGACACAATATTTTCGAGACGAGGCAGAGCTTTCCAACATATATATACGTGTCATTTTCGAGACGAGACAGACTTTTCCAATAGACACATATATTATTTTTGAGACGGTGCAGAGCTTTTCCAACAGATATATTATTTTCGAGAAGAGACAGAGCTTTTCCAATAGATAGAGATTCTCTTCGAGACTAGAATACACTTTTGCGACAACTTTTTGAGACAAGACAGCAGCAAATCTCGTCTTATGGACAACACCAATTGTGTAAAGGAATTGTTTTAATTATAATGTAGGAGAAAATGGTGAGTATCACCTAGAATATACAATGGCATAGTGTTGTACATCGCAAGCTCGTTTGCCATGAGGTCTAACCAGTAAGCAATAAGAGGTGAGCACCCTACCGTTGAGCCACTATGCTCTCAAGAAGCGAATATCACTCGGGAATGTATGATCTTTTTGTTTCTTTATTCAATGTGGCTTTATATAACTGACTGTTCAGTACATTTGTCTTTGATGTGTATAGCGTTGGGTTAAATTTTCGGTAGTGGTATAAAAATGTAAGTGTCTACGCAGCAATTTACAATCCTTTGGGATCAATTGAAGATGCACTGTCTGCAGTGGCGGATCTAGGCCGGGGGGCCTGGGCCCCCAGTTTTTGAGTGACAAAATTTTTTTAAAGTTATTATTTATATATTTTTGAGAGTTTATAGTATACTTATAATATATCTACCATAGTCTGGGTTCTGGCTGTCCCCCCAAGTTTTTCCATCTAGATCCGCCTCTGGCTGGGTGAACGACCAAACATCTTCCGTGGAAAGCCACGATTTTGAAAATGATAATGTTTTTATTTTGCTTTTCTTTTTTCGAACTTTATAATGACTATTACGGTGAGGAAAGAAGTCTATGTTGATTCGACTGTTGGATAGATTAATACTTTGCATTCGTTATGCTTTACCCAGAAGTAAACCTCTCCATATTTGGTTCTTTCTTCCCGTCATAGAGTTCTATATGCCGGAACTGAGATTCGTTTTTACGTTAGCGCAGTGACTGCGATAATCAGCTCTCAGACGTTGTTGTATATAGGAAGCTGCAGAGGCACAGTCTCAGAAAATAAAATAGAAATGTGTACTGGCATATTAGATAAAGGAGGAACTGCACACTAGCTCAGTAGTTCTTTAAGAAATTATTTCATAAATAATTAGGAGTAACAGCATTATCATTTAAGTAATTTGCCGTGATTGGTAGATCACTTGATGTAAATTACTGTTTTCTATCTACTATCAACCTCAGCTAAATTATTTTTTGTTGATGTTAGAATTGGGCTCTTTAAGTGTTTTTCTTGCTTTCCGTCTTTAACTTTCTACCAAATCTTCGATCATCCTCTTAAGACAGTTTATATTTAAAATTTATTACAATCAAATATAATACTTCTCATTTTCTTAATTGTACCCAGTATTCGTTTTCTTTTCCCAAGTTACGCTAGCATTTCTTCATTACTTTGCAAGATTTTCGTACAGAACGGTTTTTACTATACACAGATGTATCCATCAACCAACGGATTTAGTGAAGGAAAATATACAATATATATATATACATTCACCAAACTACGGATTTTTACTCAAGAACAATTTAATACATCCACCTACTAACGAATTTAGTCAAGGAAAGAATACATAAATTCATAAACTAACGCATTTTTACCCAACAACTATGTACATACTTCCACCAACTAACGGATTTACTCCAGGATAACGTCAGGACTGCAACTTGTGGTCAAAACGTGAAAAAAGGGAAGTGCATTTGAATATTGTGAAGCGCCGCCATATATGGTCTACTATACAACAAGGCGAAATATGCATACACTATACTTTACCATGAAGACGCAAGAAAGATAGGCAACGCATTTCTACTTTAGTATAAGCCATAGTGCTCGCCAAGGGCGCCCATGTTGTGGTTTGCAGGAGGGGGCAAGTATAAGCGATATTTCAAATGTAGTCTTAAATTTTGCGGTAAATATTTTTTTAATCTACAGGGTTTTCGATCTTTCGAAGTACAATTTCTTCTAGAAGGGGGTGAGCGCCCCACCTTGCCGCCCTTCTGATGGGCGCCCTTGGTTCTCGCTCACATTTCCTTCTATGTTTTCTGCAAAACGAAAATCAGTCGAAGATCCCTTAGTTTTACAAAATCCCACTTTTGTTTTTCCTCAAACAAATAGGATTGCCAACCATACAATAATTTATCTTGATATACGATAATTTAAGCCTTAATACGGTATTCGGTAATGTCCTTGTGATAATAGGTGTACGTACAATAATTTTAGAAAGCACACTTTTTTTTTCAGTTTTTGAATCTACAAATAAACTGTAGATATGATTAAATAATTATACAAACACACACACACACTGAAGTTTTTAAACAGTCATTCCCGCTAAAATAAATCAATAATGATTTGAGAATTGGGAAATGGCAACACTGCATCCATTTTTTAAATTCAACTATGTTTACGGGGAAGTGGGGTGGAAATGTTGTTCAGTGTAGTGTTAATAGGAATTTAAAAAAAATGTTAAGGAAGTGAAGATTACTTGATAAGTTGGTAATTAAAAATTACTTGATAAATTTATTATATATTATTGTTATGATTAGTAGCATGATACTTGTTTCTGCAATTATCAAGTGCATAACGAATATACGATAATTTATTGTAATATACAATCATTTTGTTCTTTGATGTTGGCAACTCTTGTGCATGCCTTAGTCCATAATAAACGACAGTTATGTTTACAAGCGTGGCTTCGTTTGATTTTTGTATTCAAGTTGTTCACATTTATTGACATCCGAGAGAAGTGAAAGTTTTATAGAGTACAAAAATGATTCTGTTTAGGTTTGTTTTACGTGTGGATCATTGTTATTAATGCCTTGAGTTAGATGGTTTTCGTCTTTCATAGATTTAGAGCAATCAAACAATCTTCTAGAATTGACTTGCAGGTTGTAATCTGTGAAAACCAGGCTGACATCTTTTGTTGTATGAAAGATTTACGAGAGAAAATAAGCAAGACAATAATCCTGGTGCATGTTGTAGTTATCACACACGGAAAATTCTTTCTGGTAATGTTGTAGTTTAGGATATTGATAACTGTATTTCCTGCGACATTTATTAAAGGGAAATATTCGCTAAACGACCTGTTTCGTTCAATGAAACGTGTGGAATGTAGCCTCGGTGTGTTTGAAGAATACAACTATTTTTCTAGTTTACCGTCCTACATTTATGCCTTTGGGCTAACGGAATAAAACTGAATTACTTTGAAAATAATTTGTGAAATGAAAATGTAGAGAAAGCAAGAGAGCTCCAAGAAAACCCACAATTACGATGTTTTAAACCACAAACTTATGCTCAGGATTTGAACTAGGAACCCGTCGCGTCAGAAAAAAATGATCTATCACTGAGCCATCATAGGCCCCTTTATCAATGATTTAAGTTCAATTTATTGCCTTTGGCAAGTGTCAAAAAGAAACATGCTAATTTTGTGGCTCGAGAGAGCAATGTGGGTAGAATTAAAAAAAAAAAAAAAAAAAAAAAAAAAAAGCTACTGGCTAAAATGGAAACGTTTGGGCGAGGTTACTATAACAATTGAGGCGGAGGATAAGTTCTTTTAACAAAGGAAAAGCCTCGAATGTAACTGGAAAAGCCCAAGAAAAAAAGATTCAGAAAAGTAAGAAACCACAATTGTATTCCCAGTAGTGAACTTACAGTAAAACGATTCTCCACCGTTTGGGCAACCAACCAGAGATAGAGAGAGAGAGAGAGAGAAGGCGCTAGTAGCGCAGCCTGGAGGGAATGAAAGGAACTAAAGGAGGAAGTGTCCCAATAGAGAAACAATGACATTAAGGATACTCCAGGGGAACTCAAAATGCGAGAAGGTTTTGCTCACTGCGAAAAAAAGGCCGCGAAATGAACTTAGAAACAACCCTGTTTTAGTTGTCCACTTGTTACACAGAGGGCACCACTTTAACCGAAAACCGTATATAAAACAGGCTGCACAAATAACAAAAAGAAAGAATGCCGTATTTTGAGGGCAAGGAACAGGGTTACGTGTTCTCCCTAAAATGTTCTTTGTTTTCCTTACTTAGTTTTACAGACGGTGAGTTTTGTCAGCTAGTTAAGCTTTGTTTTCCGGACAGTTGCTTCTGCACAGTGGCGGATTTTGCTCTTTCCTTTGAAAAAAAAAGCCGAAAGAAATTACTTTAACAGCAGAAAACTGTTCTGTTTGTGCGTATCCGTTCTCGCGTACTGCATACAAACTGGTTTTACATTTGCCGCAAGCGCAGGCAAACACCCAAACATTTCTTAAACTTCTATAGAAACAAAAGCAGAAGTTTTGAGCCAAAAGCAAAACTAGTACCTGGCTACACTACTACCATCTTCCGGTTCTGACATGACATTTTCCTGCGTCGAGTCCTCCTTTATTAACTTCACCAGTATCTCGTGTTTTCCATAATGGAAACAAGTGTACCGTGAATTAACATGGTCCGAATCGGAAACACTAAATGATGCCGTGTAGTCAGTTCTTCCATCCTGTTTTGAACTCGAGGTGAAATTAACAATCGCAAGTCAGTAGACTACAGGTAAAGCTCACAGATGACGAGAAGAACCCTAGCAGAAGTAGTGTGACGTAGGTATGGGCTCGCCCACCTAACGCACGGTGGTTTCAAATGACACCACGGAATAGCACACAATAAAAACCCGGAGTAGCAGACGACATCTAAGTATAGATCACACCTCAAAAACCGAAAATGGACTTGACCGTGTCGTTGACCTTTCCCCGCTTCCCCTGTTTTAGGGTTCTTCTCGTCATCTATGAGCTACATGTAAAATAAAGATATTACAAATTTTGCATACAAATCAGTGTGACCACCCAGCAAAAATGTTTCGTACTAACCTATGCACAAAAAATACTAGATCTGGAGGGGGGAGTGCTAAAACTTTATCTGCTCCCGTTTCACCCTACTTATAACATAGACTATTACGATGTTAATATCTTATTAAAAATTTCCCTGCAGCTCCCCCTCCCCCACATTCTTGAAAAAAAAACTTTAATCTTTTTACAGTCAAAATTCAATACAAATCGTGCAAACTACTTATACCCTTCCAAATTTTGACTTTACACCCCGAAACTGAAAATCCTGGCTGGCGGAATTCCTGCTTAAGTGTCATATTAGAACTCACTGTAAAACCTCTAAAGTAACACAAGTATGACAAATATAGAGGATGTCGGGAGAAATCAAGAAATATCATAAAATGGGGTTATTGAGAAAATTGAGTTTTAATTCCTTAGTAGCCTAGGAATTATTTAAACGGATCACCAAATATGTGATATTGTTTACCGCGATTCATAAAGAAGCACTAGGTCTATCATCCCGTTTCCCAAAGTCCTATGAATTATCAAGCGAGGAACAACTAACCATTGTCAGAATTCTTTATCGTTGGAGGAGGCGACCGCACCTGTCCCACTTTTGCTCTTGTAAATACCACTGTTTATAAAAAGGCAGAAGAAAGTTACCAGGAGCAGTGAAATTTTTGTACATTGCCAAATTTTCATGAGATTCCTTTTTCTCTCGTAAATGTATTTATGAGAAAAGAAGGAGAGGAGAAAAATACTTGATTTGTTGGAGAACGTACCAGAAGACGAAAATATTACAAAAGGTACTAGATCTAGTACGAAAGTACTAGCGGTGGTCACACTGGTACAGGTTAAGAATCTGAGTGTCACCACACAATGATGGGTTTTATTTTATTTGATTTAAAAAAAAAATAAAATCGTATTCTTAAGAAACGCTTCTATTTGCCCTCCATATTGTGTACAGCTTTAAATTACGGGTTCAATCATAAAACGACTTTAAAATTACTATTCCATTACGTATTGTTCACTTTTACGAGACTTGTATGAGAGTATTTGTTTCGCAACCCCCAGAGGGCTGGAGCGATCGAAAGTAGGCTAGTAACACAAAAGGTTAGGATGCAGAACGAACAGAAACAGACATTGTAAGTGAAATATAAATTATATTTTCATATTAAAAAAAATAGCAATCTATAAACCGTAGAAGTCACATAAGGGTTGCATATTAACTTTAAGACAAATCTCAATAACAGGTTCAATCTCCTCCATTAACACATTATTCAAACCGGAAGAGGTAGAAACCGATTTCAACGTTGATCGCCATAGAACAAAAATGGCAATGAATAACTACAGGTAGTTTTTTGCAATCAATTCCACATATCAAGAGAACATATCATCACCATCCGCAACGTTCTGTCAAAACCGGAAGTGGTTCAAAGTTACTAGTATTTCCGGTGTCAATACTGATCTCTATAAAGCAAAAATTGCAAAATAAAATATCGTAAGCGGTTTTCCGCAATCGATTTAGCATACTAAGGATAGGTTCCATCTGCTCGGCTATCGTACTATTGAAACCGGAAGTGATAAATACGAACCACTTCCGGTTTCAGGGTTGATCGTTATAGAACAAAAATGGTAATAAATACCAACAAGTGTTCTTTTTCTTTAATCGACTGAGCGTTTCAAGACAACACTCCGTCACCACGTACAATACTCTACGAAAACCGGAAGTGGTTTAAATTTATTATTACTTTCAGTATCAATATTGATATCTATAAGAGCAAAAACGGTAATATGAATCGAGAAACGTTTTTGTAATCGATTCAACATTCAAAGAATAGGTTCCATCTTCTCCGTTAAACATATATTCAAACCGGAAATGGTAGAAATTAGCCGTTTCCGATTTCAACGTTGATTGCCATAGAACAGAAACCATATTATAGAGACATGCGTTTTTTTTCAATCGATTCAATGTCTCAAAAAAAAAATATACCAGTTCGCAAAAATTTATTTTCTTTCTTGTCTTTAAGAGGAAAACGAAATTCAAAAAGATTTCAAGAGAATTTAGAAGGAAGTGGAAACAAGAAAGAAGGAAAAAAATTAATTTAATAAAATGTTAAACGAAATTATAAACTCCTAGTAGGAGTACAAAACTTCTAAGAAGAGAATTATCTTAAACACGATGTGTTTTCCTCATTAAATTAAAATGTTTTCCTTTGCAGTCTAATTGGACAGAGAGAAGAGTGTGGGAAGGAAGAGGATAGTTTCAAGATGTTTCAGGAAGTAGTCGAAACTTCACATAACACTGATGCTCGGTTTGAAGCTTACAAGATATGAAGGGCGGGAAAGGGGTAGGCAATGGGTTAAAAAGGACTGAGAGAAGGGGGAGGGAAGAGAGAGAAAGTTGTTGGTTAAGGGGAAGATGCAGTGGTTTTGCCTGGATTGAAATTCGTGGATAAGGCGGCTAACCCTAGTGGTGAAGAAATTAAACAAGAGGGTTAAAAAAAGATGTTTCGCATTCGTAAAATCATTAGGAAGACTTTGCCCAAAATATAGGGTGGCTGTAAAATTGGTAGTAATGGGAGCACATTACTTCAATCCTGTTAAGATTTTAGTTTTTAAGAAGGCGAAATTGTAGACTGTCACTTTAAAATGTACTCTTCCTACCGATTTACTCGTCAATTCGTCGTACACTTTATCATATGTCTTTTACAGATAAAAATACTGTAGCACCTGTCGTTTTAGCGAAATACGAATTCGTAATTTGCCTAATTTTCATCCTATAACGATCTTATAAGGGAGGAAATACTCCGTATATTGTACAGTCATGTCCAAAATGATTTGTCGCATGTCTAAAAAATACGCTGTTGTAGGAATATAATTTGATAACTATTTCGCACGGTATTTTTTTTATAATGTTAATATTTTTATAATCCGCAAAGACATGTATGTCTTAAATTTCATGTCAAAAGAGCAGTAAATAAGAACAATATATAACCAAAAATTTCTGTCTTATCCACTTAGCAAGCTTTTGTTTTACTCATTCTAATTTTCGTATTTATAATTCTTTTCCTATGAAATTTACCACAAATATATGTTTCCCGGTTATACACATAATAACAGTATTAAAAGTACCCTGCAAAATCATTATCAAATTATATTTCCACAACAAGACAGTTATAGATATGCACAGGTCCGTAACTTGTAGGAAGGGGGGCAACTGCCCCTCCAGGGAAGCTAACCGCTGTTCGAGGGTGGGCCACTGTAAGACAAAATTTTACTACTCAATATACGATACGAATATAGAATTATAAATGAAGCATTAAATAGGTTTACTATATTACATAAACAAAGCAGCACACAAAAGGTAAATAAAACAAAAACAAGTCGTGGAACCATTTCAGTAAAAAATGTTTACTATTAGGGGCCCTAGAAATAATATTTATTCGTATGGCTTTGAGATTTGTTAATATTGTTCCCCTAATTAATTTGCCATGTATGGAACGGGCCCAGAAGCATGCGGGAGGGACCACAGGCTCCGGGGGCCCAACAAAGAATAAGAGAAAGATGGAAAGATGGGGGCTATTTTCGAATTTTGCGGGTAGGCCCAAAACAACTTTTTCTAGGGGACCCAAATATTAATCCTTGCCCCACCCAGAAAAAATCTAAGTTACGGTACTGGATATGCGACAGTTGTTTTGGACATGACTGTACATCTGACATTGTCTTTATACCTATTCTTATACGTATGTAAGTGATGTGTAATGAAGGAGTCGTCGCAAGAGACAAACACTCCGATTACGACAATTAACCAACCATATCTGTTTATACGTTTATTCGTATATAGTTAATTGTTATAAGGCGATATAGTTTATTGACGTTGTAAGACGATAGGGTCTATACATTATTGTTAAATACGATACACATTTATTTTAAATTACTGTGACTAAATTATTTTAAGTACTCAAGAAATCACATACATTTTAAAAATTACTATAAGCGTGCCAGAATGATTAACTAAATCATGTCGGACCAGTTCTCGTTACTATAATCAATTGTTGTGAAAGGACCTGCTAATTCCGTATGAATTCAGTGGAGATAAAGCGGATTCTTTTTTTAAGAACAATAGAAGGATAATGCGATAATAGTCCTATCTTGATTTTTTGTATTGCCCCGTTTACTGTTTTATGATCATCATGTATATTTTAGTATTAGATAGAGAAAGCAAGCTGGCCTTAGAAGGTCAAGCCTTCTTTATTGATATCGATGTGAGCATCAGAAGGTAGGAATGCTCCGTTAGACGAGCAGAGTATAGATCAGTGGTGTCCAATTATAATGAGCCTGAGGGCCATAACCGTCTTTACTAGTAAAGTAGAGGGCCGCAGCAAAATAATAATAATAATAATAATAATAATAATAATAATAATAATAATAATAATAATAATAATAATAATAATAATAATAATAATAATAATAACGCTACAAAAGTAAATATAAAAAAAGGTATTTGAAATATTACCTATTCAATCTGTGACAAATGAGGGTGACTAGTACCGTTTACAAGGGCTGGGATATCTACATCCATTCCTGTTGTTGTGAGCCACAGGAGATGTAAAAGAAAATAATTTCCAAGGCAGTTTCTGAAGCGATTCTTCACAACTTTCATGGTGGTAAATGCACTTTCACACAAATAAGTACTATCAAACATTGACACTCTTTTCCGACCAAACTCACAGTTTTTAGGGAAAGGTGGTGCCGTGGATATCCGCGCCTTTTTGTTGTACAGAAGCGCTAAATGGATGCGTTATTTCGAAAGAAGAGTGGAAACATTAAACAAATGAATAAATATAAATGAAAATATTATCAGTAATAAAAATCGTGAATCGTGAAAGCTTTGTGGGCTGCAGAAAATGATTTGGCGGGCCGCCATTTGGACAGCGCTGGTATAGATCAAGATCCAGATCATGTATTTTCACTACAAGGCAGTGTTTCTTCCAGACATGTTTTTTTGGGGGGTGGCACTGTCCCCCTAGAGTTCTGAAAGTGCCCCCCGGAGGAGAGCAAAATAATACGTACATAATATAATAATAAATAGAATAGAACCTGCAGTGCCCCTCCAGAACATTGTTTCTGAAAGAATCACTGCTACAAGGCAAACCCAAAATATGATATACGAAAATCGAAGATTTATATCTGCAACGAAAATATAATTTTGTCCTCTTATTCACATAAATGCACGATTATTTTCTACAGTAAGAACTTATTTTATTCTGAAAGTTGCTGAATATATCAAACTAAAATTATATTTATATTAGTAATGTACACTTTGTTAGAAACCGCATGATTTTGAGTTCAAATTACATTAACTTGCTTGAAAGAAAAGAAATCTTGGGAATTTACACTTCTGTAATTGTTCCATGATGAATTTTGGACGGTGTGCACACTCTGTCTTCAATATTTTTAAAATCAAGACTGATAGATTTTAAGATTTTTTCTGTCATTTATGTTGTAGACCAGGGGTGTGGAACAGTGGGCGGGCCAATCACAGAGCACTGAATGGCGTCGCGGGCCTCACTGTAGGTATATCATTTTTACGACAATTGAATAGTATAGTATTAAATGATGGAACATGTTCATCCTAATTTACATCACAATAACACAAAACAACTGTTATACTGGTAACCAAAATATTTACCCACTAAAGAGGAGCAGAATCATGTATTTTGAACTTTGTTGGTACGTCTAGCAATTCTTATACCGAGGGAAATTTCCCCCAAGTACCTGCACTTGCCAAGTGCTTGTCTTCAGGACGTTACCACGTTTCGTACTGTGTGATCGATGGAAAATTTCCATTTCACTGTTAACAGGTTTTGTAAAAAAGAAAAATTATAATAATTATTGTTTTCAATAACTGACCGGAAGACAGGGTTAGGCGGACCCCATATGGCCCTCAGGCCGGCTGTTGTAGACTCTGCTACTAGATTGCACCCTTCGAAAACATTCTTTTGTCCTTACAAAGTAGTATGAGCGCCACTGTTACGAGTTTTTTTTTCCTTTTTGAGTAACGCTAATAATAATATATCGTCTGGAATAGAAGCTAGAAAATACGCTAAAGAATACAGAGCTCCTCCGTGGCTAAGCGGTTAGCATACGCACCTTTGGCGTGGCAGACCCGGGTTCGATTCCCGGCTGGAGTTCATCTGGTTCGGATTCCATGTTAATCAATAGGTTCTCGTCTCATATAGCCTCGCTGCTGAACGGGACATTAAACTCAAAATCAACTCAAAGCTACAGAATACAGTCTGCTACAGTGACATCATTGTAACAAATTTTGCGTAATACCAAAAAGAAAAAAAAAAAAAACTCGAAGATACGTTTATGCTGATAACTTATTACTGACACCATAGGTCTATCAAGTAATTTATTGCGACAATTAAATAATTAGATTACGAATCGAGTATTATACTAGGAGAACATTTTAAACATTTCTTAGAATTCGTAATTTGGTTAATAAAATTGTGAAAACTAGATAGTTTTTTCTTTTTCTTTTTTTGCTTTTTAGAAAATTAAAATGTACTGGAAATTTATAGAGTTTAATATCGGGGACATTAGAATTTGGTCTCATATAGGCTTTTGCCAGAATGTCATCCACTTTTTCTATGTTTGGTAGCCGACTGCGAGGAACATCTTGGACATCTCGAGAACGAAACTCGAACCATGTTTCGGCTGTTGCTTTTGAGAACGTATCTTGTCCATAAAAGTACAATCTTTTTCATGGACCTGGTGGTATTTGCACCTTTACCGAAATAAAATTAGTAATATGCAAATTCGCTGTTTTGCGGAAAATTTACTATCTTCTCGATGCAATACCTCACGACTTTTGGATGAATTATTAGATACTTTCTAATTATTGCAATAGGTTAGTGGAGACACGTTGGCATTGTGTTGGCGCTCACTTCCAGTGCAAGGAATCCCTGGTTCGATCCCAAACTGTGAGGTTTTGGTAGACAGCATCGTGTCTTTGAGTTTCCTTGGATTTCTTTCGTTTCCTGCCACATTTTCTCGTTTTTAGTTTCGCCATTCACTTTCATTAATCGCCCGTGCCGTTCAGGTTATTAAGGACATAATTATGAGACTTTAAATTAAAGTGACCAGACGTCCCAATTTTAACGCGATTGTTCCCTTTTACAGTTCTCCGGTGTCTTGAGAAAAATGCAAACGGAGAGCACAATGTCCCTTTTAAAGAGGAAACCGAACATGCCACTGTCAAAAAAGCGAATTACATATTTACAGAATCGTTTATAACTGAGCAACTCTGCCAAAATTATTGCCATGGTAATGATAGCAACAATACATTTAGCCACACAGTGAAAGTTAGCAACAATGGAAAGTGGCAGAAATTCCTATGCATAACAATACACATGATAATATGGTATTTTATATTCTCCACAGCTAATCAGCGGCGAACCTACAACATATCACAGAATCATTAATAACAAGCATGGGCGCCCGAAGAAAAATTTCTGATGGAGGATCAAATCCCTGGTTCCTCTATTACGTTTGGTATTTTGTTGTATTTGTATTAAGAAAATCTTAAGAGATAAATCCACCCTGCCTTCTCCTTCGGATGTCCATGATAACAAGCTAAATCTCATTGCTATGCTCTAACGCTATATTTAAAGACCGCAACACGATCCTGGATCCGGCCCTGTACCTAGGTGTATTATGAAGTTATATCAGTTTGCCGAATATCCCGTCTTTCTCTTCTTTCAGTTTTCCAAATGTTGTGACTCCACATTAATTTAAAAATTTAATTTCATTTCTTACATAATTTAGAACAAAGGACATTAAAATTTGATTCATGTAATCTTTTTCGATCAATTTTATTAGTTGCAATTAGAGGGGGGAAATATTGTTTGTGGGACCTTGAATAAAGAGTTTAGAAAGACTTATAAAGTGCTTCATGTGGACTATTGTACTGTATGGGCCAGAAACATGGACATTATGCAAAAATTATGAGAAACTGCTGGAAGCTTTCGAAATATAGGTGTGATGAATGGAGAGAATTAGCTTTGTCGAGTGGAAAACCAATGAGATTGTATTAGAGAAAGTGGGGGAGAAAACAGCACTTTTAGACATTATGAAGAGGAAGAGAAACTGGTTGGGATATTGACTAAGAAAAAACTGTATCATGAGGGACATGCTAGAGGTTATAGTGGCAGGAAAGAGAAGGAGAGGGCGATCAGAAACATGGACATTACGCAAAATGATGAAAAACGCCTAGAAGCTTTCAAAATGTGGGTGTGGGGTTCATTGCCAAAGAAAAAAACTGTATCATGAGTGACATACTAGAGAGTATGGTGGCAGGAAAGAGAGGGATGTGATGAAAGAAACTACAGTTAACAGATGATGTCAAAGAGAAAAACTGTACGTAAAGACGAAGAGGCTAGCGAAAGACCATGGATCATGGAAGCTTCTCCGTTGCGGCAAGTGATTTACCAATAATCACTGAATACCTATGATGATGAATAGTTGCTATGAAAAGAATAATCAAATTTAGTACCAGTGTATGAGACATTAAAATTTACTTTCATGTTGGCTTTTGGATAAATTAATATTCCACAAATTACAATAGTATTCTGCAAATTACAAATTCTAAAATGTGCTTGATTTTCCTCGTAACCCACGCTGCTTTTTCTTTTTCTTTTCTAAAAGTATGTCTATTTCTCTGGTTTCATCTCCGGAGCATAGGGTAAATTGTATAGACAAAACGTGACTTGTCATCATAATATTTCTTTTGATAGTATGTGCTCTCTATGATTATAATAAAAATACAATAACACGTGCTCTCTTTCATTTTGGTAAATGAAATAACATATGGTCTCTAATAAATCCAGAAAAAGATTGTTCACTTTACTTCATGTACTCGTTATTCTTATATATATATATATATATATATATATATATATATATATATATATAGGTCTATAGCTCCCGTCCTCAGCGAAAAATCCAATCTTCCTGCAAATCTTGATTTATGAACTAGTGTTCTAGCTCTTCCAGTGTAGCACACAGTTTCTTCCTTTCTAGTATTCTGAAGCCTTTTTGCTTTTTCCCCCATTTATTAGATCAAAAACCCCACACAAACCTCGTTCCCTCTGTTATATGAGGATCTTTTTTTCCCCCCAAAGTAAAGCGTTTTCATAATGAAAGAGAATATGCTAAATTTAACAGATCTTGTTCTAAAAATCTTGCTGTTCACTTGTCTGCCTGGTGAAAAAAAAAAGTTTATTTAGAACCAAACAATCAAACAATTCTATCCTCAGCTATATAACTTAGCAACATTCACTCTCAATTTTTCTTTGAAACTTTTTTTTTAATTACTTCACAGCGACGGATTTGCATTCACAACAGAAAAAAAATGAGTAACCAGTGGCGTAAACAATTTTATCTTGGTGGGGGTGTTCTGAAGTTTTCTTTGTAAAATGTGCTTAATTAACAGGGAAGCATGGGTTATTATGACAAGCTTGCATCCCCCCCACCCTCGCTTAAGGAAACTGTCACATCCTGGTACTAACTATTGTCTTAATTAAGGTATGGTATTATCATAAGTGAACAAGTAATTGCTTTTCCTGTTCAGAACTTTATTGTTTGTTGAGAGCATGCCAATTTTTTTTCTTAGGAAGGATCCAGTTTTTTCGGGGAGAGGGGAGGTGTCCAATACATCTGTGTAGTATTAACTTTTATTCTCAGAAAATCTGATAGAACTAGATAAGGAAAGGAAGCTGTAAAAACAAATCCTTACGCTACTTCAGTCATTTCTATATGTTAAACAAATTTAGTTATGTTAAGAAAGTGTATATAAATGTTAGTAGAGTTAACAAAGTTTTGTGGGCTCCGTACCTGATGGATCCCCGTGGATTGCGCCCAAAATTACTTGTTCAAAATTACTTAAAACGTCAGTGAAATCTTGCTTGGTTGGATGAATTTTTTTTTTTTTTTTTTTTTTTTTTTTTTAGCATTATGTTACATGAGAAGGAATAGGTTAAATAGGCAAATCGCTCATTTGGAAGAGTCTAGCAGAGAAGTACATGCTGCCGGGAAAGAGAAGAGACACATCCCTCTCGAAAGGGCTGATGTGCTTATTTTGGCCCATTCCGTCTAACTGTTATAAACTCTAAACAAGCAAGTAAACTTTTGCTGAGATTTCACGCAGTGTAGAAGTAAAATGGGTACCCAGAAAAGGTCAATTTGGGATAATATCTTGAAATATAATAATAATAGTCTTAAATACCATCTTTTCTCGCATGAGGTGTTTCAATTATGTTTGTCAAGCATTTAAACAACTAAATATGTATACAAGAATGCATGTCAAATAAAGAATACACGTGAAATGCCAACAGTGAAAATTACCATTCAAATTCAGTGGATATGCCTACTTTGGTGGATTAATTTATTCATAATTCGATCATGAAATGAAAACTACCACGAAAGTAAAATCACAAACGATATAAAGATGTTAAAATGTCAGTTTCAATTATTAACCATTGTAACTACACGAATTGGAATCAATTTGTTTGCATAAAGAACTTTTTTTCTTCTCGGCTGAACCTCACATAAACGAGTAAATGCAGTGGTGACCGAAGCAAGTTTTGGCCCCTCCGGCGAAATTACCCCTCCCAATTCTAGTTTTGGGGACCCTAGTGATTTTTGACGAAATAAATTCTTAAATCCCAAAATGATGCACAAATATTACGTGCTTCCATTATTCACATCTATGTGAATTATTTCATTTATTTATGAGCAAACTCGACTTCACTCCCTTTTTGTATACCATAGGAGAATACAAACATTTTTCGAGAGTAATGTTGAAAATTATTAATAGATTAAAATAAAAATGTTATTAGAATATAATAAAACCAGGAAGCAAAAGTATGAATTAAAATATTTCTAGGATCACTAGCTACATGCTGATGTTGTGAGTGTGGGAGAGGGGGTAGTATGCCTAATCTGAAAACTGATTGCAGTGCTACCTATATTTAGTTTTCTTCGTATTTTGATACAGAAAAGCATCGCAGAATTTTGTGCATTGAAAATGAAAACATTAGTCATATGTTTAAACTCGTACCTGCATCATTTAAAATATTTTTTTATTGGTAAAAGTTTAAAATATTTGTTAGTGATCAAAGATTCCGTAATGATCATAGTACGAAACTAATCACTTGCTGGGATACCGCGGGGTCTGAGAGGTCATTATCGCCACCACTGAGTAGAGTTTTCATTAACAAATATACATTTTTTGTTTGTTTGTTTATTGAAGTGTAGCCTCTTTTTACAACACCGAAGCTGTGTGAGACGTGCATTTACCATTTAAGTGGAAACCGAACCACTGTAATCCGTTCAAAGTTTTCAAGGCTCTCCCACCGAGAATCGAACCCGACTCCTTTTCAAAAAAAGATGTGCGCCTTACCCGCTAAACCAACGGGGCAGGGCAGGGCAATTATACGATTTCTTCGAGGAACCGAGATAACTTGATGATGAGAATTTACTCTGGTGTGTTTAACGAACTGTTTATAGTTATTTCCTTTTGTTACGGAGGAACCTTGGAAGAAAGTAGAAAAAGTAGAAGGAAACGCTTCGTGTCTAATCTGTCCCCAGTGAAGGGACATTTCTGTATTATCTCCCTCAAGCAGAGAACTTCTTTTTCTAACATAAGATGTGAGAAACGTTAGCGCTACCAAAAATTCTCCAGATACATTTTGAACTTTTTCCCTCTTTTTTTGTTACATATAATTTTTTCCTTTCGTTTCTTCAAAGATCCAAAATTGTTGTGGCATGTAGCACCTTGGATTTCACAACCCACAATGCACTCGCTGAAAGACCATCCTATTCCACTCAGAGCAGTTTTTTTTTTTTTTTTTTTCATTTCTGTGCTTCTCCTGGAACTAAAACAGCGCGACGTTTTATGTTTATATTGTTCAACAGAGGACAGAATATCATATTAAATACAATAAAGGATTATTTTTCTCACGTTGGTTTCTTCATTTTGTTTCAAGTAAAAGGAAATCTCTTCTAATGTCGTTTTCATTAGACATTTTAAATTGTGTGTTAACATTCACTATTCAAATATGTAATTTCTTTCAGTTATTTAAGGACACACAAAATGTTGAAGAAATGACTCAGGTCAAATTCTAGAATTGACGAAATGCAGTTCAAAATGTTTCAGATATCTAACTTTTTATATTCACACATTACAAAAATTCTGTATATTGGTGAAACATAGCATCTGATTTGTGCATTTTGCTGAGAAATGTTTGGAAGAAAACTAAGGAGAGCATCGTGCTCACCTCTAGTGGGAAGAGTCCTTGATTCAATTCCGGTCAAGTTTTCACTTCGGTCATTTCATTCAATGAATCGTGCAATGAATCGATTCGTAGGGAACCAGTTCCTCGGGACAATTCATTAAATATCAACTAGGAATCAGTTCCTAACCTAACCATCAACAGTAAATCATCACTTGACTCGATACCAGTAAGGGATTTAGAAGAACAGATACATTCTCAAAACCGGAACCAAAAGATCACTGAATTGAATAAAATGAATGAAATGACCAAAACAAAAACTTGCCCAATTCCGGACCATATAAGTTTGTGGTGGACAACATTATGTCCGTGGGTTCTTCCTTTTCTCTCACATTCTCATACTTCCAATTCTTCCATAAGTATTTACTTTCTTTAATCACCATCCGTCTCCTTTAGCCAAAAGAGTATAAGCGCGGGACGTTAAATTAAAAGAAATCCATTTTGTGAGGTAAATAATAGCGCAGAATTTGAAACAACAAATATCAACACCGACTACTTTCTAATCTTCCATGACAAAGCCACTGTGTGCTGTCAAGAATAAAGATGCTCTACGTTCTTTTGTTCGAAAAGTTTTATTTACGAGCAGCTCCGTAACTTAGATTTTTTTGGGGGGGAGGGCAAGTATTAATACGCGTAAGTTGTTTTTCTAATTCTTGGGCCTCCTCTTTTCATCTTTCTCTTACTCTTTATGGGCCCCGGAATCCTGTGGGCCCTCCCGCACGGCAAGGTCTGCGGGGCCGTTAGTTACTTCCGTGCGCCTGTTCCATACATGACAAATTAATTAAGGGGACAATATTGACAAATCTCAAATCCATACGAATAAATATTATTTCTAGGACCCCTAATAGTAGACATTTTTTACTGAAGTGGGGCGACGACTTATTTTTGTTTTATTTGCCTTTCGTGTGCTGTTTAGTTTATGTAATATAGTGAACCTGTTTGATGCTTCATTTATAATTTCATGTTTGTACCGTATCTGGAGTAAGAAAATTTTGAAAATTTAAAATAGGTCCCCCTCGATCGGCGGAGAGCTTCTCCGGGGGACGGTTGCCCCCTGCTCCCCACAAGTTACGGCCCTCTTTATGAGTATCTCAAAGTGTGTGAAGTGTGAACTAGTACTGAAATACCGCGTGAAACCTGTTAACTAAAATGAATATCTGACACTAGTGAGTGACTAGAACAGATAGAACCGATGCTTCAGCGCGGTAGTATCAGACATTACGTGAAATAAAGTGCAGATAAAACGTGTACAATCAAATGCAAGGAAAAAACATGAAAATAAAAAAATCCAGATCAATTAGAATATTTTAAGTAAAATTTAGTGATACCATAACTCTATGGTACTTGCTTAATTCGCTATCGCTGTCCATGCCTTTTAAACAAATTCTCTCGTGCGAACATAGTAAAACGTTGTTAAGAGTTAATTTTTAAGCAAATCGAGTCTAGGTAGTTGTAATAATTGTGTCTTCCTAAAAGTTAACCTGCGCGAAAAATTACACGTCGCTCATAAAGTAATATTTTTAAAGTTCTAAGAGTCGATTGTCTCCAGAAGGAGGCTATAAGTATTAGTTTTCTATTGGTTCACCTATTACTAATTTACATCAGATTTCAAAATGTGTTGGGAGTGAGCTTCCGTTATTTTACACTATAGGCCATATGTGCTTCTATTTTCTTACACCATAGAGTGAATGAGCTTCTGTATCATAGATAAAGTTCCTTACACGATAGAAAGAATGCGTAGTTTCTTACATTATAGAGAGAGTGAGATTCTAGTTCATTGCACTACACAAACAGTGATACAGGTATAGTTTCTCACACCATAGAGCGAGTGAAATTCTAGATCCTTACACTATAGAAAGTGATCGATCTAGTTTCTTACACAACTGAGCGAGTAAGCTATTCACTTTCAATATAGTGAAGTTGTATCAAAATATCCTTGTGACAATTTTCCAGGATCTTTGGGTTTCTGGGCAACATACGTTAATAATCTCTAGATTAGAGTCAAAGTTTCCTTTAGTAATTAAAGTTTTTGTTTTCAAAGCTAAGTTGTCTTAATTTGAGATCCAGCTATTAAAAAGGTCAATGTAGGAGACAAGGGAAGACTGCCTTTTTCCTTTGTAAAAATTAGTTTTGGACGAACTCTTAGATTTTCCGATAAATCTTTGGGAAGAACGTTGCGTGCAATTTTTTCTTTCTTACTTTCTTTTTTTGGAAGATGATTAAAAACTAGGAAGATGTGTAAAGTTTTGAGAAAATAACGTGAGTAAAAAAGAAGACAACTCAATCATCACACCTACGTTCCTTTATACTCTGTGGGCCGGTCCATTATTGGATCATCAGAGTTAACTAATGTACCGTTTTCCAGTTAAAAGGAACTTGTCAAAGTCTTGTGTGTTGTTAAATTGAACACACTCTCGTTCGAGCCAACTAGGATGTTCTGCTTCTCTTGTAAAGAGAACCTACAAAGAACCATAGTACTCAGTTCTCTCTTTCCCTTCCTCTTCTTTTCACTACATTGTCATTTTCTCTCTGTCGTAGAAGGAATATTTTCGATCTTTTTTTCTTTTCTTCCTTTTCTTTTTGCGTTACCCGTTTTCTGCCTGTTTTCGCAACTCTGTCTCCAATTAACGTGGGAGAATTTCTTGCAGGCATGTTTCTCAGGTGTTGCTGTTCCCAAAGTCTTTGCTCTGAACCGCGGTTTTACGGTTCAGCTCTACTTTCCCTTGGACCTCTTTTTTCTTCCGTTTTCCATATATATATAGTTTGAATAGAAAGACGAACTTTTTTTTTAATGTGTTTAAATTCACTATCAAGTATTGAACTTGGAATGTCATATATTTTTTTAAAAAATATTTATACTGCAAATCTTCTGTGTATATTATCATTTATGCATACTTCAGCATAATTGCGGAACTCCTGTGCAGTTTCAACCAAACTTGGTACACATAACACATGCAATATGAAAAAAAAATACTGTGAGTGTTAGACACCTCTAGAGCTTAGGGTGGGAATCCAGTAATGTCTTTCGTGAATTTAACAACAGCCCCTAAAACATTAGGCAAAACCTCATAGCGTAAAATAATTGTTGGTTGCCTACATGACAGGAGAAACACTCATTGAAATGCGCATCATACGGGTGTAAGTAATTTTCATAAACCCCATCTCCCTGGTCGAAGAGCAGACATTTCAAACAAGGGGGATATTTACTCTACTCATTTTAAAATATTCGAATCCAACATTAAGCTGTGAAACACGGTAGCTCAGTGGTAGAGCGCTTGCCTCTGGTCGTGGATTTCCCGGGTTCGATCCCTGGCCAAGTAAATTTGTGGTGGACAACATAGTGCTCGTGGGTTTTTTCGGAGTACTCCCGTGTTTCCTCCCACTTTTCATTCCACCAATTCTCACACAGATTCCTCCAAATTCTTGTTACACAAAGTCAAACATATTTCAAAGATCCAAATAATCTCGTTGCTGAGTAAAAAATGGAATTCGCCTAAAATATGTTTTTATATAGTTTTGGACCCAAATATGAAGTAAAGTTAAAATGTGGTTCAACTATCAATTTATATGACCTCTTCTAGCATTCACATGAGACATGTGTTTATGTACGAGGGGGAACTCAAAAGTAATTGAAATTTTCTGATAAGAAAAACGTGGACTTTATTTGTTTTTTGAATACCGTTTTTTTTAATTCAATTTTAATCATACTCAAAGTACTCTGCGTTAGTATTAATACACTTGTCCAAACGCTCATTCCATTGTTGTGCTCGGTTGGCGCACTTGTAGACAAACCGGAACGCGGCTGAGCTTCAATGGTCATTTCCCCCCTTTTAAATCTAGCAAACCACAACAGTCTCTGCTACGTTCTTGTCGGATAAGCAACAAAACTTCACAGCCGTACATGCTTATGAGAATCTACCATTTTTTCGCGTCACGAGTGCACTGCAGACACTCACACAGAACTGCAACAGAAACCACACGCGTCGTTGTCGGTTGACGTCACTTGGCATACTGACTGGACGAGTCCTTTCACAGCGCCCTAGCGGCGCAATTACAAGTACACGATGCGCAGGAGTGCGATTCCGGTTATTTTTCGGTTCCTCCTCGTATAATTAGACATGTGAGATGCCAGGATAAAACTATAACTTACCATAGAATTCCGAACCGTAGTTATGCTATGCCTAGCAGTAGTAAAAAAAAAAAAAAAAAAAAAAAAAAGTTCAGGGTCAACACACAGTTAGTTGTTCCGATCTTGCCTTATAATCTCGAAAGCCCTCGATATGTTCGCTTACCTCTGCTTCGTATTTCACAGGTTAACGCTTAAGATGGGCAAATCATTATTGTTGAATTCCGTGTTATGTAACTTTACTCACTTGTTTGTCTCTTGTTCATCTTGTATTTGCCCGAAGATTCAATTTTCAACAACTATTCTCTGAAGTTTTATCTTCAGAAGGCACTGTTTTGCAACCTACGATACATATAAAATGTTCTCAAGGCGTTCAGTAAATTTAAACATTTTTTTTCGATTCTTTTAGTGTCGCAATAATTACCTTATCTTGTTTGTAGAATGTGCTACTAAAAGGTCTAAAAATGTTTAGATCATTCTTTTATTCTTAAGTAATTTATTTATGTTTCTCAGTCATTAATCTAATATTAATACATTTCTCTGTTTTTTTTCTTTCAGGTTAGTTCTGATAATATTACATTAGCAGAATTTCAACAAGTCACTCTAGTGAGTACAAGAAAATGTTATACAAAATTATTTATATTGATATTGATTTTAAGATAGTACATCTGTCTTGTACTTGGGAATTGGCGATTTAAAGCTTCCCTCAGAAATGAAAGTGAAATATTTCAGTTTAATATCCCCACGATTATGCCCTTTTAGGTTAAGGGAGACGATGGTTAAAGAGAGAGAATGATGATGAAAAATAGTGGAATGAGAATGTGGGAGGAAAGGTAGTGACCTGGGAAAACCCACGGACATGATGTCGTCCACCACAAACTTACTTGGCCGGAGATTGAATCAGGGACCTCACACACCCTAGGTAAGAGCTCTACAACTACCTCACGCACCCTAAAAACTCCCCCTAAGAGTCCCTTCTTACTACACCAATCACATTGTTTGCTTGGTCTTGCAACACTGAAAAGCATCCAGCCAATGTCTGGATCCGCTGTTTGCAGCTAGTGAACAAGTAAGGGACAGTGTGATGGAGGTAGTGCGTAATAGGGAGTTCTCTTCCTGACTTTGAGCTTCCATTTTCGTGCGACACTTATTTTTCCCCGGAGGATAAGGATGCGAGTCTTTTATATCCTTTCAGATCTCTACATATGCATAGCATTGGCTCATAGCTGTTCTAGAAGGGTTTCCGTGCTTTTCCTTATCATTCATCAACGAAATTTATAAAGTCCTAATATTGTAGTGAAGTGTTAAAAACCACCAATTTCTTAAAAGGAATTGGAAAGGGAAAATGATTAGTTCATTCACATGGAATTCAACTATTAACTAAGCTTACAGTCAAGAATTAAGTATACATACATTATCTTCCTCAAATTTTGCGAGATTCTTAAGATTGTACTCAAAAACATTTCCAAAGTTTGAAATAAAGAGACGTTTATATGAATATTTAATTGCATCACTTATCTGATGTATATCTATCTGATTGTAATGCTTTGTACTTTGGTAGTTTTTTGCATTAGAGATATGCTATATTTTATAAGAACTGACTAATTACGACTTTGTATCACAGCTATTTTACCTATATAAAGTACTATGACTTCTTATAGTATACAAAAAGCAATGCTATATCAAGAAACCATATTTATTGCACTAGAAAAGAAAAAATATTATTTGTGTAAATTTAATTATTTTTTGCTACATTGTGATAGTGTTTAATTTTCATTGATTACAACTCTATTAATATACAATAAATCAATGAAATATGTAGGTTGATCACATGTAAATTGAGTTGTTGTCATTATCTTTCGAACTTATTAAACAGACTATCAAATGAGATCAACCAAATATGAAAGTATTCCTTTCACTATCTCTATTATTTGTTTATTTCTTAGTTTGATTAATTGATTATATTGATTTACTGGATTGATTGATGCACTGAATTTATTTATTTACTGAATCACTTGATTGATTCCATTTATTCACTGGATGACTGAATACAATGACGATGTCAGCTTTAATTTCTTTGCCAGCGGAGGGACAAATACATTTTGGAGGGGCAACTATGTTTTTTTGTATACGGAATATTACTTGACTTATATTACAATACACCCTCTCTGGAGGAGCAGATTGTATTGATTTACTGGATTGATTTTTTGAATGCAATGATGACGTCAACTTTAATTTCCTTGCCAGGGAAGGGACAAAGAATTTTTTTGAGGGACAGCTAATCTTTTTTGTATACCGAATATAGTAGTTCTACTATATTACTTGACCTGCATTACAATACATCATTTCTGGAGGAGCAGTCGGGGAACGGACGATTCCATTGGGGGTGCCCACCCTTTAGCGTCGCCACTGATTGATTGGCTTAAACCAGGGCCGGATTAACCCATCTGGAGGCCCGGGGCTAGAAAAAAATTGTTGCCGCTGCTGAATTCGCCTAATGCATTTCTGTGAAAGTACAGCAGGAAAGTATAGGGAATACACGTAGTTCTACGACATCAATCATGCCACACAGCAAAAAATGAGGTGGTGAAACAACACAAAATGGCTACCACTTCAGTGTGTTACTTTTGTGTCAATTCAACACTAAGCACATCGCCTTCAGTACATATTAGAAATACCTCGGTACTGGCTGTGAGTATTTGTATTGTTTTTTTATTGTTTGGTATAAGCAAAGCTTTGCAAAATATATTTTACATTTTTGACAAGTAACTGATAACATTCTTTGTTTTCTGTAATCGATTATAATAATATTGTTGTACAGTGATTCCATCTGTTTTCTTT
Source organism: Thermobia domestica (assembly GCF_964235325.1). Classification (NCBI taxonomy): domain Eukaryota; kingdom Metazoa; phylum Arthropoda; class Insecta; order Zygentoma; family Lepismatidae; genus Thermobia; species Thermobia domestica. Next base: position 71,508,375 of record NC_137463.1, on the reverse strand, counting down.
ATCTGTTATGCTTGTGTCTTAGCACGTATGAACAGAAGATGGCAGAACTGTTGCCTATGTAACTGTTGTCAGAAGATTCACAGGTTTACAATATTACAGAAAACATAGAACATTTTTCGTTGCTTGGCATAAGTGTCAAATATATTTCGCAAAGCTTTGCTCATATTAAACAATAAATACGAATGAAAATTCTTTCAGATAGTAACGAGTTATTTCTGATATGCTCGGAAGGCGTTGTGCTTGGTGTTGAATTAACACACGAGTAACACGCTAAAGTGGTAGTCATTTTGTATTGTTTCAACACCTCACATTTTACAGTGCATGCATTAGGTGATATTATACCTAATGGAACTTTGTATCTTGTATGATTCTTTTTAGACTGCCAGTTGAGATTTTGAACAGAGTGGAGGTCCCCGGTTACCTGGAGACCCGAATCCGTAGCCCCCTAAGCCCCTTTAAACCGTCCCTGGGTTGAACGATTAATTGTGTTGGTTGATTGTGGTTTAGACTTCCTTTGCAACACTAAACACTATGATTAGGAATCTACGATTAACGTCGAATCTGAACCACTATCATGGTTTGTATTCGAGGTAAGTACCCATTAGCAATCGAACTAGCAGTGCTTATCTCCCTCAAACACTTAACCGAAACCCCCAAATTTATCATTCTTTCCTTACTCTTCAAAAGAGCATAGAAGAGACCGGAGTTAGTTATGGCAAATCTAAGATAACTTGTTTTTGCTTGTAGACTAAATTTTATTCCACTCAGCGTTCTTAAAAGCATTGCGCTCGGAAATCCCTGAATTGAATCTACAGTCACATATACAACAAGCCCGCGTTAGGCCTAAAAGAAATCAACACTTTTTCTGTAGGGTGAGGTTCAATTTACATCGAAGTTGCACCAACCTAACGTGACGTAATGTCACGTAGTATTATAATCGGTCAAAGGTGAAATAAAAAAAACTGCGGGTCTTCTAACCCCCCCCTCGCTCGGTGACGCTCGCTCAGCTATGTTTCGTAATGTAAGTAAATAACTTCTTTTTATCAATAAAGTTGATGATTTTATCAACGAAGTTGTGTGTGCAAAGTGGACTAATTGCCACGTGACATTATGTCACAACCGGATGATGCAACTCCAATATAAATTTAACTACACCCATTCTCCAGTGTGGGCTGAGTTAGAAAATTGGCCGTAGGAGGCATTGAATATCATATTATTAAACAAAAATTGATGTAGGGACAAAACATTAAAAAATCACTATTCTAAAATTGATATCGATTTCTCCTGACGCACAATATATTCCACGAATGTTTCGTAATAAGTGGATTTATAGATGAAACACGTATATATTGTTTTACAAGCAAGAAAATATCTAAAGCTTTTTTCTTCTTTGTCTTCTTTTGTCTTCTTTGAAGATCTAAAGCTGAGAATCAGATTTCTGAAACTTAATACTTTTTTCCTTGTAACATGGTGTATAAAAGGAAACACTTACGTAGAACTTGGTTTTGGACGTGTTTTCTCTGAGGAATTGTGTGTGACGATGGAAAGCAACGGTGTTATTCTAATCTGCTTTGTGGTTTCGCGTAGAAACACCTAAAACTCAAACACCACCAGGCGGTAGGTTTATGCAGCTAAAATTTGTTGAACAAATACTCCTGAAAGATTAACAAGAAATGTTCTCGTGCAGACATCTATTTGTGGATGACAGGTTATCTTATTTCTTTGTAAATAGTAGCACAGCTACCTCCTTCTTTTCATAGGAGGAAATAAGCTTTGTTTTCTATTTCGTAAAGATAGAATTGTATTCGAATTTTTGGTAGTAATGTGTATTTATGCATTTTCACAATTTCAACTTATGTTTGCAAAGTAATACACATTTTAAGGTGTAAGGATCATTCATTTGTAGCTTTTTAATGGGCGGCGTCAGTGGCGTATTTAGGGGGGCTTCCGGGCTTTAAGCCCCCCCCCCCGAAATCTTACTTACTATAGTAAAATAAGTGAAATATCTTGCAAAATTTTCTCATTTTCAGGCAAAGCCTTCCCCCGAAAGTTAGCAAAGCCCTCCCCGAAACAAAATCGTAAATACGTCACTGGGCGGCGTAAAACAATACGAATTCAGTATTGAGTTGGGTGTTATACTTGTTTCTTCCTTGTTTAAAGTTAACAAGTAGTTCTAGATTTAATTGTTACGTGCATTTAGCGTATATGGAGTCTACGAAACATCTGTACATATATTGTGTGTGTCTTAACCCTTTCGGATCCCGGTGGCCAAAGTAGCACGCACGGGAGTGTTACTTTTTAAATATACTCCTGTGGGGACACTAATTAAGATATCGGGATAATATTTTCTTTTGGACAAGTATGGTTTGACCATAGTTTATCATGTTAGTTTCTTTTTCTTCTAGATGTCGATTTTCCTTCTCAAATTTCAGCCCAAAGTCAAATATTCGAGAATTTTCGAATTTTCTTTTTCCCTGTAGCTTCCTTCGTTGTGGAGAGATTTCCTTAAGACTTGTCAGGTAGATACCTCGGATGGATACCTAATTGTTGACATTATTTGGACCGACCCTAGCGCAGTGTTGCCAACTAAGGAAATCAAAATTTCCCTAAGTTTCGGCAAAAAAATCGAAATTTTTGTTTATAAATCCGTACCTATACATCCGAGCGCAAATGAACTTACGCTAGTCGAACATTGGTCCTTACTGAACCAAAGCGGGTACAGATCGTTACAATGGGGGAATTAGGGGGCGCAGAAAAAGTTCCTATTTGGATTCTAATCCTTTATTTTTCTAGTTTTCCCTACTTTTCTGTTTACCGTAATCTTTTTTGTAATTAGAAGCTCTGTTTCTTAAATATCGCCATAATACTTGTAGAATATATTAGTGGTGTACCAATGTTTATTTTGAGATAGCTTGCGTCTGTCTGGTAGCAGTGTTGCCAACTACAGAAAATTCCCGATTTAGGGGGAAATTTTGAAAACATTCCCTTTTTGTCTGTAGTTTCCTCTTGTTGGCTACATTCGAACAAACGTGCCAACATCTGAAAGCCTCGTTCTTAGTGTTGCATTACAACTTGAGTGTTGGGGTAGAAATGAAAGGCGCTTAAGAGGTGCGGGATACCAAATTTGTTTGAAATCAAACACATGCTAAATGAGGGCGTCTCCACCACTAGCCTTACGCGACTAGAACCATGAGCAAAATTAGACAGGGTAACAAATATGAATTTAGTGTTAAAATAATTTGAAAATAACCAATGCATTTTCATTTAGAATTAGTAGTAATAAGAGCGTTAAGGAATAGATGGTAGAGCAAAGGAATAGCAACTAATTTTCAACACCCTAATTTAAAGCAGTTCCATTTTCCTCCCATTTATTTATAGGTGATGTTTAGGCGCTGTCCTCGAAGTACCTAGTGACTTGCAGATCGGGACGTCATGATGACATCCATGATCAAGACTTGTCCGACAAACGACTATGGCATCGAATGCCGGACCCAAAAGGCAGGGAGACTCCGATGTGTCTCGCGTCGTGGTTCCGATCCAAGAGACCAAGTTCGTGCTCTCTCAATTGCTTTGACCTGGTTGTCTCTCTTAGGTGAGAATGAGATGGTGGTGACACTACAGGATTTCCTGAGCATGGTCAATTACCCAAAACTGACATTGACCAAGTCCGTGTTTCTACATGTCATCGACTCAACACGAAGTTCTCAAACTTCTTTCAGGGCTTGCTAACGTTGACAGGTAAACGAACCAAAGTAGACTCGCCTGAGTCAAAGTACTTACCCCTATATTCATTACTTCCTTGTTGTAACATCGTGTCGTGGGTAAACGAACGAAATGGACAATGTCTTGTAGTAGCTTGACTATGAAGGGTCAATAAGGTCGAACCAATTGAGAGAAGCAATTGATCTAACAAAGCAAATTAAAAGCGTCGCGTGTGAGACTGTTAAAGGGTGAAGGTTCTAAAGGTCGCTACCACTGTTTATTACAAATTATTTATAAGTACAAAGACTTCCTCAATAACAGCAAAGCAATAGTTAGTTTATCTTTCGATGTAAAGTCAGCTAGCAACGTAGAACAGAATATTGATGTTAATAACATCAGGCAGTGAACTTTTGAAGGTTGCTTGGCTTCCATTGATGACTGGTTGAATTTCGACATGAAATAAAGATGTCCTAGCTTGTCCTTACTTTATATCCCGTAACAGCCTACACAACGCACCATAAAAACTTTCAGTAGAATAATTAGGGGAAGTATAGTTGAGGTTTATAATAAACCTTGTTCTGTAAAAGGTAAAAAAATGAATTTGTGATGTAGAATTAGATATATATATTTTTTTTTTAATTTCATACTTTTTGTTAGATATTGCCATGATGCTTGTAATATGTGTTAGTGGTGTAGCAAGGTTTATTTTCAGATAGTTTGTGTCTGTCTGGTGGCAATGTTTTCATCCAAAAATAATTCCTGATTTTAGGTGAATAATTCGGAAAGTTTCCCTTTTTTCACCCTCTATTATTTCCCTCTTGCTGGCTACATTGGAACAAATATACCATCTGAAAGTCTCCTCTTTGGCCTATAGAACGCACCATAAAAAGTTTCTATAGGGTAACTAGGGAAGCTGTAGCCCCAGTATATCTGTTGATATTTGCTTCTGAGGCGTAAAAAGTGTCAAAATTTCATGTGTATGATGACAGAAAAATTTTTCTTTCTCTTTTTGTATTGTAGTCAGCGACTTTCGGTTTTCACTGTATCTTGTCAACACCCCAAAGAATTTTTAGGCGATTTGAACCCATGTGGCAATAGTGGTGCCACGTACAAAAACTCTTGAAATTCGGTTAGAGATTTTTTGGTAAATTTTCACCCCTACATTCCCCTTAATACTTTCACTCCCGTTGACAACACATCAATATAACTTATACCAAAACATAGTCACATCCCTCTTCTAAAAGACAAGGCCTTAACAATTTCAATCGGGTAAATAGTTTTTGAGCAATAGGTCACTAACTGAAAATGTAGGAAAACGAGAAAAATGACCTAGGTCCGAAAGTGTTAAGTACTCTGAGTTGTGCTGCAGGCTTATTATACTCCCGGCGATCAAAGTTGAAGCTTGGGTTTTGGGCCAATCACATAAAAGGTGACTACATCGGACAGTCTCGTTAGAGCTTACCTTTATGGCATTAACGCTTTCAACCCGTACGGAAGTTCCATTCTGCCCATCTATGATCATTTCAGCTCTCCAGATATCCAAACGACGGTAGCTATATGGAACACAGAACTTCTTAAAATCCCAGCAATTTAAAAAGGAATAAAAGTCGTTCAAAAATGAAAATTAATTGGATAAGAAAAGGGGGTAACTGTTCTTGCTTCTTAGTAGTCGAGTATTCGCCTAGCTGATTCCGTTTTTTTTTTTTTTTTTTTTTTAAAGTCTCGAGTTATTTAAAGAGAAAAATAAACTACGAAGTCTTCTTCCATAAGCTACCATCCCTGAGAAGAGTGGGTAACCCTAAGGCCAACAGTGTAATAATAATAATAATACACGCGAAAATGAAGTGTTAAGTAGACACTTAAAAAAAAAAACGTTGCCGTACTTTTAAACGTAATAGTAAAATGTACACTCAAATGGAAAACTTATGGATATTATTAATACCGACTGTGAATTAGAAGAATAATAAAATAGCAACACATTAAAACAGAAAAAGCACATAAACAATATTAAAAGTTAATTGAAAAATTTGTTCGAAAATTTGACAACACTATTCACTCAATATTCAGTGCGCGAAACAAGATAAAAGATTGAAAAAGTCCCTGCCAGGTTGATTTTTCTTTGGAGGGGGGGGTTAAGTTCCTTTCAACATTGGGGCTACATGTGACGTGAGCCTAGTGGACCCGAAGCACTTAAATTCCCACCAGGAATTGAATCCGACTCTTCCACGCTGAAGGTGCGCGTGCTTCCTGTATAACTATAGTGGAACTGGAAGAAAAGTTTATTAATACCGTTGATGCCTTAGGATAGGCCTCTCGCGTTCCATTATGTGATATTAATAAAGTGGATGCCTTCGGCTAAGCCTCTAACGTTCTATTATGCGATATTAATAGAATTGTTGTCTTAGGCTAGACCTCTCGCGTTCCATTACATGGTATTAATAGAGTTGATGCCTTAGGCTAAGCTCCTAACGTTATATAATGTGATATTAATAGAATTGTTGTCTTAGGCTAGACCTCTCGCGTTCCAGTATGTGATATTAATAAAGTGGATACCTTAGGCTAAGCCTCTAACGTTCTATTATGTGATATTAATAGAATTGATGTCTTAGGCTAAGCCTCTAACGTTGTATTATGTGATATTAATAGAATTGTTGTCTTAGGCTAGACCTCTCGCGTTCCATTATGTGATATTAATAAGGTTAATGCCTTTTGTTAAGCCTTTCGTGTTCCAATATGTGATATTAATAGAGTTGATGCCTTAAGCTAGGCCTCTCGCGTTCCATTATGTGGTATTAATAAGATTGATGCCTTTGGCTAAGCCTCTCATGTTCCATTATATGATGAGGGCCGCAAGCCTGGTTCTTGAGCTCAGAAGTTGAGTCTAGTCTGCTAGGGACCGTACCCTGTAAGTGGATAGCGAATCAATCAGCATCCATCGTTTCAGATTTTTGGTTGAGGATGGAAACTCTCCTATGTATGTAGAGCTTCACGTTTCATATTAGTATATTATTAAACGATTGGTTAAAATTTAATATATAAAAATAAAACTAATGTTGTGAGTGATCGAATTGCTAGAGAACTGACGAATAGTTTGAAATGAATTTTGCAATGTAGTTATCACCTACTTCGAAATGGAGTTTTATCATTTTTTTAGTGCTTGTTCCCAAGGGGCGAGGGGATTTAATTTGAGGGAGAAATTTAGTTCTTATCAATTTTCACGACTATACTTTTATTGAAATGTGTATCCTAATGGAGAAATTGAGTTCAAATAATTTCCATAAATCTATTCGTCCCATGAGAAGAACGGTCATTTCAGATCGCGTATAAATCAAATATTTAGGGTAGCAATTGTCTCCCTGATGGCTCAAATGACGCCCTTGAAAATAATGTCCAGGTTTGAGTGAACGCGATAAGGTTAGTAAGCGCGAGCCTGATTGAGTATAGCGAGAACGAGAAACGCCACCTGATGACGATTTAACTAACCTTAATATTTGGCAACATATTCCCTTAAGTAAGGAATGCAAGTAAGCTGTGTCCATTCAGAGAGAAAAAGCCTTACCTTACTAGACAAGCTACATTTTTATTCACAATAGCATCATTGCTTTTTCATAGGAACTTGCAATAGAAACAACAACAAATATCTTTCTATTTCTGTTACACGAGCTCTCCTTTTGCTTTGTACGACTGTATTTGCTTTGTCTTTTTTTATTTGAAATGTGCAGTATTTGCATTCTTTATTGGTGAAGAAAGACACAACAGAGCGCAAATCGAACTCTCGTGTGATATTTGAAAGGGAAGAGAAGGAAATAATAAAAGGGAACTGGGTGAACGGAGCATGCGTATGCTACAGAACTGAACCTTCAGGGAGTACGTATTCGTTCGATCTGACTAGAACACGATTCCCGAGAATTTCGGCAAACGGAAGGCGAGATATTCTTTTTTTTTTTTTTTTTTTTCAATAGAAGGAAGGTGAAAAAGAAAGAGTCACTCTTTCAAAAGATGAAGAAGAAAGAGGATTTCAATCAAAGAAACTGATGATTCAAGAGGTAGGATTCTTTTTTTTTTTTTTTTTTCAAATTGTTCAGAGAGAATATTCTACCAACGTAATTTTAAATTCTCTCGGATGCGCGTGATTTATGTGTAAAGCACTGCTTTACACGTGTGAAATCTTTTTATTCATGTATGTACTGAATTGCTTCTTTATTTATATCAATAACTTGACTTTTTGTATTATTCAAGGAGGCATGGCGACTCCTTCGCAGGGCGTTCACATTGGGCAAAATTGGGTTTTATTAAATTTTGTACGTACATTTATTCCTACTTAAAATACAACGTAAACATTCGTGTTCTATCGTACACATTTGGAATGACACCAGACATTTCCTCTGTCGCAGAAAGGAAATCCGTGAAGACTCATTTACGTTTCGTGGGACACACTTTGTACTCGCTTATATTTTGATTTCTCGAAAGGAGGAAGTAGACCGTATTACACTCAGATTCAAGAATCAACCGTCCTGACTGAAGATTTCTTTAACTCCCCTTAAAACATGCCAGGCAAATGTTAGAATAGTACCTCTAGTCAAGAGCCAAAGATGAAAGAAAGCGGCTTTACTAACTCTTTTGGCACAAACACTGTCTCATATACGTATCATCAATTATCAAATTATCATCCTCCTAGAACCTATGTGCAGCCTTCAAAGTGATTTCTTTTCGTTTTAATTCTAGTGTTTTTTTTTTTTTTTTTTTTTTTTTTTTTTTTTTTTTTTTTTTTTACGGTATAGGTTGATGATGTTCCTTTAAGTTTGGGCTTGAAACGAAGCCACATGTTCAAGGGTAGCGTAGAATATGGTACTTACTTTACTAAGAAATTAACATTATAGCATTTATCCCGTTCCTCTCTCTCTCTCTCTCTTCATTCTCCTCCATACATCCAGAAAATTTTGTGTGATTTACTTCTGAACGAACAAGGGAAGTGAGTCCTCTTTTAGCTGCTATTTTTGTGGGTTTGTTGCAGTTTTTTTTTTAATAGACTGTTTCCTCTGATTACCAGAAGAAAAAAAGGCTCAACCTTGTACAGTAAGGATCACTTCTGGATGGTACACCGATATGGAAATTTACGGCAAAAGTGTACCATCCAGGAGTATTCCTTCCTGTATGATATGGTCAGTAGACCACCTAGCCGTCTGCAACCACCCACACGTATTTGAGTACCTATGTTGTATAAGCACCAGGCGGACGATTAAAATGTGATATTGCCATGGAGGTTACGTAAAAATTTCAGAACTCGTCTTACATGTTAGTATGGAAGTCGTGAGTTTTAAGTTGCTAGATTTTATTCTTACAAACAGAAAAGTAATCTAATAAAAACCTAGTACTAAAATATTTTATTCTTACAAACAGAAAAGTAATCTAATAAAAACATAGTAGTAAAAGATTTTATTCTTACAAACAGAAAAGTAATCTAATAAAAACATAGTACTAAAAGATTTTATTCTTACAAACAGAAAAGTAATCTAATAAAAACATAGTACTAAAATATTTTATTCTTACAAAAAGAAAAGTATTCTAATAAAAACATAGTACTAAAAGATTTATTCTTACAAACAGAAAAGTAATCTAATAAAATCATAGTACTAAAAGATTTTATTCTTACGGAAAGAAAAGTATTCTAATATAGGCATAGTACTAAAAGATTTTATTCTTACATAAAGAAAAGTATTCTAATAAAGGCATAGTACTAAAAGATTTTATTCTTACATAAAGAAAAGTAATCTAATAAAAACATAGTACAGTGAAACCTGTCTATGTTGGCCACCATCGGTTCCATCGAAAAGTGGCCAACTTAGACAGGTGGCCAACTTACAGAAAATAAGTGTGATTTGTGTATTTTTAGAATATGATTTCTAGTATTACTTGATTGTAAAATTTTAATAAGCAGTGGAACGACAGCTACTTATAAATAATGTATATTGAGTAATCATAAAAATATACAGTACTAGAAAATATTACTATAGTATATTTAATATATGTGCATACCTTTCTCTTCCTGAAAACTAGTCTGGTACATTGGATTATTCGGATTGAAAACACAAAATAAACAACCATGAAATAGAAGCGTATATATGCAGTTTATTGAAATTGATATTATAGCACACTAAGTTATTCAGATTGAAAACAAGAAAAGCTAAGTTATAAATTGAGAAATTCATATGCAATTTATATGACTTCTTTTCAGTTGTTATGGTGGTTCGTTCTAGATTTATTTGTTTTATTCTTTTTGGCAGATATGCACAGTCTAATATTGTAGTTAACTACCTCTTGTTAATGAGCTAAAAGTGTATCCCTCGGAGCAAAATATGTTTTGAGAAAATCTGGAGGGAATTCATATCTCAAAAATTCCACTATCTTTTGACAAGCTGACAGGTGCCAATAGTTGACAATTGAGATGGTTAGTTTTAACCTTGAGAATTTTCCGTAATTACTAAAGCTCCCCACTGATGAGAGCAGTTGATATAGCTAATGGTTTTACCAAAATAGACAGGGTAAACAAATACGTACAACCATTTCCTGAATTCCTGTACGTGCTTTTTCTTATTCACATCTTTCTTCACCACCCCTTTATGAGGGCAGATGTTCTGTATTTGTGACCTGGACACAAAGGGAAGCAT